>NC_060164.1:12600106-12655814 GCF_021292245.1 Micropterus dolomieu | reverse complement strand
CGGGGTGTTTCTCCCTTCAGTCTCCTCTTAAGGAGGTGAAATGCATGCTCTATTGGTTAAGGATAAACTTCCTCCCGATTAGTTTCAATGCATTTCTCCGTACATTAGCAGACAAAATGTTTCTGTACTACCATCATCAGTTACATCATCCATAAATATTAATGAGCCTGTTCCAGAAGCAGCCACGCACGCCCCAAGCCATGACGTTACCTCCACCATGCTTCACAGATGAGCTTGTGTGCTTCGGATCATAAGCAGTTCCTTTCTTTCTCCACACTTTGGCCTTTCCATCACTTTGCTAGAGATTAATCTTGGTCTCATCAGTCCATAAGATTGTGTTACAGAACTTTAGCGGCTCATCTCTGTACTTCTTTGCAAATTTCAATCTTGCCTTCCAATTCTTCCTGCTGATGAGTGGTTTGCATCTTGCGGTGTGGCCTCTATATTTCTGCTCTCTGAGTCTTCTTCCAACAGTGGATTGTGATACCTTCACCCCTGCACTGTGGAGGTTGTTGGTGATGTCACTTACTGATGTTTTGGGGGTCTTCTTCACAGCTCTCATGATATTTCTGTCATCAACTACTGTTGTTTTCCTTGGCCGACCTGTTCGACGTCTGTTGCTCAGTACACCAGTACTTTCTTTTTCAGGACATTCCAAATTGTTGTGCTTGCTATGCCCAATGTTTTTCCAATGGCTCTGGTCGATTTTCCTTCTTTTCTCAGCTTGACACTGGCTTGCTTTCCTCCCATAGACAGCTCTCTGGTCTTCATGTTGGTTTATCCTCTTTAACAGGAAATGTCTTTATGGGTTTGTACCAAGGATGAAAACGTAGACTAGTCATGCAGAGCTATTTAATGTTTGGACAATCAACCTAAAAGGCAACACCTGGGAAACAAGTAACATTTGTCAGTCACACGTTCCAATAGTTTTGCTCACTTGAAAAATGGGTGGGTTCAAACAAAGGGTGGTTTGTCCTTTGTTGTTTAACACATCTAGATGTGAATACCATGAAATGAGAGTTGAAACTCATACTCATCGTTTGATCTTAAAGCCAAATGTCTTCAGTGACAACAAAAACAAAGGGATTTGCCTTACCGTTCCAACACTTTTGGAGGGGACTGTATATTTCATCATTGAAGATTTCTTAAAAATGGTCTTAAAATATTGTCTCGCCTGTTTTAACTTTGCACAAAGACTAACTAAAAACATCTGTGTGGGTTTAACTTAGTCTGATGTTGTACCTTGAACTTTTAAGTTGACATGACTTGAAACTAATTACAAACTCCAGTGAGCTAATTTCAGAAGATTTCAGATGCGTCTTGGCAGGGAACAGCGACTACTTGGAGTCTCCCGGCCAAGAAATAGCCCCGCACAAAATTCCCCATTAAAACAGTGAATGACTGTTTTTACATTTTGTTTTTTGGAAAGATTTAAGCAAACGAGATACAATGTGGTATTTAGTAAGCTTTAGAGGTGCTACTAGGTGGATTTTATGTTTGGACAGAGGCAGGCTAGCTGTTTCCCTCTGTTGTCACTCTTTGTGCTGAGCTAAGTTAACCAACAGCTGCCGTTGATCTTCTCATCTTACTAAAGAGTATTTCCGAAAACTATTCCTTTAACATTTCTGGAAACTGACTAGATCTGAAAGCTAATCATGAGTTAATTTTAAAAAGCACATTGAGTAGTTGTCTGTTCTTCTTGTCCTGGTGTAGCCCACTTCTTAAAACAGTTCATTTGTGCGGTGTTTAACTATCCCTTTCCCTTCCCAGATCTGTCGTCTACAGAGGCACCTGTCTGCCGGGGAACACCAACAGGACCTGTTCCAAAGCCAACCAGCCATGTTTGTGTCCCAGCACTCCCAGCCGCCCACTCAGAGTCTGGTAGAATTGATCCAGCTCTGTGGAGGAACAGTTTGCAAAACTGTGCGGCAGGCTGGTATCTGCATAGGGAAGTACCGCGGCAGGAGACCAGAGGGAAGCAGGATCCTGTCTGAGCAGTGGGTGCTGGGTAAGATATTCCCTGCTAATCAATGTGTTAAACGCTGTACTCATTTATCATGTCACTAATGACTGCCTCTCTCATTTCTTCTGATTTTATTTCAGATAGTATCACATATTTGAAGCAGCTGTCATATGATAACTACGACTTGGAGTGAAAGCTGTTGAAAATATATATATATTTTGGCTGTGAAGTTTCAGTAATTTTATGCTGGGCTGTGCCTGGTCACATAACTTCAGTTTCTACCTTACAGTATTCCAGTGCAGGTTTATCATCTTGCTTTGGAAACGTGTCAGAGGCTTTACGTAAATCCTCTCAAATATTCAGTTTTCGAAGACTTCAAGTCCCTGGTTACCATGGAAACCTTCTGAAGACTATCAACCATTCAACAACTGTCTAAGTTACTGTGAAACATGGACAACTGCTTTGACGTAGTGTATGTCGATCCTTTATTACTTATATTTCTTTGTAGTAATCACTACTGTGTAACTGTGTGTTTTTCAGAAGACATGAGATCAACCCAGTTTTTTCTTGTGATTTTAAAAAATACTTACTGAGCCAGTTGAGCACTCTAATGCAGATTAACATATTGTGTCCTTTATAGAAATGTTTTCTGACATCATTGTTAATAAATACTTTTAACACTTTTGGCCTTTGCTTTTCTTATTTTTTGTCAAATAAAGAATTGTTTAAGAATCAAGCTCCCTTCAACCATTAAACCAAAATGTATGTCACTTTTTTTTGTGTAATGTTATTTTCAGTTTTTCAGGTTGTATTTGTTATGGAAATCAAAGTGAGCCAGGTGTTGAAGAAGGTCTTGGAGACTCACACACTGACTTACACAGCATTGATTCACTAAGGCTCCACATAAGGTTATTGTTCACCCCTCTATATGTGTGTAAAGATTCTGTTGGATATTGGTTCAAAAGAAGACTATGCCTTCCTAAAGTTAACTTAAGTTATGTTGTGTGTCATTCAAGCCACATGCAACACTTTCTACATAGAACCAGTCTGTCTGTAGTGAAACAAAATAAAGATAATCTCAACTTTTGGTTACTTACTACAAATGCCTCACAGAGTGAAAATCCTTATCGAGGCAGCTGTGTCAGTCAGTCAGTCAACCAAGCAGGCAGAGAGGAGAGACAGAGTCTGACCTACTGTGTTGGAGAGTCACAGGCTGTCACCTTTGGCTTACTTTTGCTCAGCTGCTGACCCTAATGAGACCTGGGAAACCTGCGTCATAGTACCCCTAAAATGCCATCACATTATTGAAATGTAATTGTGATGAGATTGATTTAACTCTGTCACTTTTTCCCCTTCACAATCATGTTATAATAATTGTTGCACCCTTTTGAGAATAACAACTTGATTGGTGACAAAACACAGTGGTGTGATGCACCAATCTGTCAAACATGTTCACTCAGCAGTGTCATAGGTTGACAGATGACAAACAAGCTAATGTATCACAGCTTGTACTCACACCTGTCAGTCATGTTTAGGCAGCACAGATGGAAAGTAAGAAATTTACTGATTATATTTATATTATTATTATTTTAATGTGCTTGAGTATTTGTAGTTTTGCCTTTTACACTGGTGTTAGGTTTTCAAAGTACGTTAAGTACTATAAGTTATAATGCAGAACTTACCAACAGTATAGAACAATGTCTTGCCAAGTAAATTAAGAAATGAGTTATTGCCTGTAACATTTACTCTTTATCTTTGTACCCAATGTGTGGAGCCATTTCACACACTAATCACATATAAATCTAAAAGTGAGTAAAAACAAGCTATCTGCACATCCATGATGCAAATCTCCCATTCCACCACATCTCAAAGGTGCACTATTGGATTGAGATCTGGTGACTGTAGAGGCCACTGGAGTACAGTGAACTCATTGTCATGTTCAGTAAGCCAGTTTGAGATTATTTGAGCTTTGTGACATGGTGCATTATCCTGCTGGAAGTAGCCATCAGAAGATGGGTACACTGTGGTCAGAAAGTGATGGACATGGTCAGCAACAATACTCAGGAAGGCTGTCGCGTTTAAACGATGCTCAGTTGGTAAATATGGGGCCCAAAGTGTGTCAAGAAAATATCCCCACACCATTACAACACCACCACCTCAGTTTCCTGTTCTTAGCTGACAGGAGTGGCCCCTGATTTGGTCTTCTGCTGCTGTAGCCCATCTCTTCAATGTTCGACGTGTTGTGCGTTCAGAGATGGTATTCTGCATACCTCGTTGTAACAAGTGGTTATTTGACTCACTGATGCCTTTCTGTCATCTTGAACCAGTCTGCCCATTCTCCTCTGGCCTCTGACATCAACAAGGCAGTTTCTTCCACACAACTGCCGCTCACTGGATATTTTCTCTTTTTCGGACCATGCTCTGTAAACCCTAGAGGACGTCAAGGACCCATAAACTGACACAAATTAGACCACGGACCCCCATTTGATAAGATGTTGTCCCCCATATGATAGGATATTTGCTTTTAGATTTTTTATGAAACCCATGACAAAAATAATCATCCATTCTGTCAGTGTTTTATTTACATATACTAAGATAGTCCCCTTTTTGCTGGGGAGCCCCCTCAAAGACCCCTGGGGGGTCCCTGGACACTACTTTGAGAAAAACTGTTCTACAGCATACATAGCAAGTTAAATGTGTTAATGTGTTTCTATTTTTAAATATCTGCACATTTGCTTTTGTAATTGAGCTCTTAAAATAAGGAGCCATTGGCTTTGTAGGTAAGAGAAAAACATTCAAAAGCTCTCTTTCATTCATTCATTCACTTGTTCATTCTTGACCTTTAAAAAAGCAGTTTCTCAAAACTTACTTTGAGACGAATGTTTTTGTACAAGGTTCTTGACAAATAAACGTAATAAAATAAATAAACACTATGACATGCTTTTGAAAATGATTGGAAGCTAAAAAAAATTTATCCTATTTAATTTGTGGGGGGGAAACAAGATAAAACATGTAGGAAAAAAATGTTATGGTTCTTTAAAGTTTTGACATAGTTGAGCAGCGCTCTCGGCCATTGGTTGGCCTCTATCACGTCAGTTGACCAATCAGCGTCGTCGATGTTACAGGGTGTCATTACGTAGGGAGGCGTGTGTGACATTTGCTGCAAGGAGCTAGTTTATGAACAACTAGCCGGATGAAGATGAAGAACTAGTGCAGGAAATCGAAAATATTTTGCCTTTTAACAACTCAACTGACGTTTGTGTTACACTTTGTGATCGTGCGCACATTAGAGGAGACAGTTTGCATTAAACGTAGCGTTAGGTAAAACTTCCTGTTTGGGTGAACACGTTAAATATTAGGCTAACGCTTTCTCTAAACTTATAACGTTACAGTAAATGTGAGTTCGGGTTGAGGCGGTGTTCTGGTTTGTTGTCGTGAGAACTGAAGTTAATTTCGGTTTTTTTGTATTGCAGTATGGTTGGACGTTAGCGCTTATGCTGGTTTGCACACAAGGTTAAAATTAGCTTTAGCCAGCTAGCCATCCCCCGCTTGCTGCAGCTTCTCACTTTGTTATGCTGACTTGTCATGCCAGGTGTGCTGGAAGTAGGCCAGGTGTGGTTTGGCATAGATAGGGTTCAGTGTGTGTAACGTGATAAAACGTGCTCAGAGTGTAGGACTAACTCCAGCCAGTCTGCTTCAGGGATTTTTGTTACTTCTGTGGAGCCAGAGTTGGGATCATGCTGCTCTCCTTGGTTGTGCACACATACTCGCTGCGGTATTGGTTCCCAGCCACGATCATGCTGGGTACAGCCCCAGCTTATCTGCTATCATGGGGGGCTTGGCGCTTGCTTTCAACTGTCATACCAGCGAGAATGTATCACAAGTTGGACGACCGGTTGTATTGCATCTACCAGAGTATGGTGCTCTTCTTCTTTGAAAACTACACAGGAGTTGAGGTGAGTGATCCTTTACTTACTGCGTGTAAATTTACAGTTAATCTTATTGTTAAAGACAAACCCGGGTTTGATTGAGTGTAGCCGCTGTGTTTATAAAGGATGGGGTAGTAAACACAATGAAATACAGTGACACAGTCATAAGTGACAGCTGCCTTTTACTGTCTGTGACTGCAGTCTTGGATCTTGCAGTTAATATTACATGTACACCTCCTTCAGATCAGTGCATTTCTGCAGGTTTCTGTATTTGATGAAATCAGAATGTAAGGTGGCGCCAGACACAGAGGCTGATAAGCACGTTCTTGATGAACCAGATGCACGAAGGCAAGAAAGTCTGCATTCTTTTGCCCTTTTAGTGACACTCCTTGTACAGTTGGTATTTGTGTATGTTAGGGTGTGTAGAAAAGCAACAGTGATAGCGCCGAAGCTGGTAAACCGTCATTTGTGTAATAAACGTCCCACGAACCAGAGGCCACATGAGTAGATTGGATGAGAGCGTTTTAATAATAAATCCTCTTGGGTTTATTGAAAAGCAGCGGCCTACGCTGGTTCAGTTTTTGTGAAAGTGGGCAAAAACTGGAACCAAATCCCTGATGCAGTTTAAATATTTAACACAACTAAATACGCTAAATCTTTATCTGAATGTAGAATCATTTTGCAAACTCATGACTGTCAGGACCATTTTGCTGGAGTCTGTAATATCTTTAACCTGCTTTCTCTGTAGATTGTTATATATGGAGATATACCAAAGAACAAAGAGAATGTGATCTACCTGTCTAATCACCAATGTACAGGTAACACATTTGCATATACTGCTTTACAATGTCAGTCAAGTGTGAAGCACAGATTGAAGTAAAAGTCTAATCTCTACCAATGGCTTTACCTGCAGCTGACTGGATCATTGCTGACATGCTTGCCATCAGGCAGAGTGCTCTTGGTCATGTCAGATACGTCCTTAAAGATGGACTCAAGTGGCTGCCACTATACGGATGGTATTTCTCTCAGGTAATGCAACTCTGTGAGTATTTGAATGTCATTTTGTAAATAACAGATGTAAAGCTGTAAATTAAACTTCAGTAACATTCCCCCGCTGCTGTTCTCATCAGATTATCTTTCTCTTTTAGCACGGAGGGGTCTATGTGAAACGAAGTGCAAGGTTTAATGAGACGGCTATGAAGAAGAAGCTCCTCACTCAGACTCAATCTGGAGCACCAGTGAGTGCACTTTATAAATGTCTAAATTAGCCCCTAGAATAGTCAAGCGTGCATATTTACTCTATAAGGTGGACATAATGCCTGCTGTCTCATCTCCCTCCAAAGACAAACGTTTTCAATAGGGGACCAAAAACTTCTAAGACAAATCATATCTTCAAATTGGGCCTTATTTTAATTTTTCTGTTGGACTATTACAAGCTTGTTTTTAAACCTCCACCACTTAAATTCACAGTAGAGCTTTCTGCAATAATCTTCCTTCTTACCCAACTTGTAATTAGGATATTAACATGAATAGTTTCTCAGAGGTTGTAGTAACAGAACATCTAATGACGCCAGCACCGATAAAATGAAAAATCAGACATTGCACAAGGGTCAATTGCAGTGTGAGTTATTGTGCTGAAAGGGCTTGTTTTTAATCACTTTTTGGGGGGGATTTAGATGTGGGGGATTAGAGAGTGTGTGTGTGTGTGTGTGTGTGTGTGTGTGTGTGTGTGTGTGTCCTGGTGACCTGAAGGTACACTATGAAAGCTCTGTTGTGAGTCATGAGTAAGTAATCATAAAAATTCGGGAAATAACTGGAATTTTACTTGAAATGCGTGCACTCATTAAAATATGTTACGTTTTCAACTTTGGTCCAACTACAAAACAAATTGTTGAAGTAAAACTCACTTGCCTGTTGATTCCAGTAATTCACAAATAAGTTACGAAGCATTTTGTGAACTGCTGCTGAAATTTGCAAATGTGAGGAAGTCCTTAAGAAGCAGACATGTGAAGTGGGTGATTATAATAGTGCTTGTGTTAAAAAGCAAATTTTCAGAAGGGTACAACTTCATAGTAACTGTTGATCTTAGATAAAACACAGTGGCGTCAGAGTGAAATGGGTGAAAGAGGAAGGGATACAAATTTAAGACCTCAGGAGTAGGTTGAGTCTACAGCACCGAAACAAACCTAAATTTTCACTTACGTGACTTACGCAATCCAAACTGATTTAAAAGAATAATGTGATGAAAACAGTGTATCAGGTTTTCTTCTAAGCATTATTATTTCATCACATTTGTTGGTTTCCATTTGTCTTGTTGAAAAAGTCATATAAATGCAGAGAACAAATTCTGCATGAATTGTAATGTGTATGAATTGTATGTGACCATTAAAGTTGATTATATTATTATAAATGTAAATTCCATTTTGGCCTACGCACTGAAGATGCTTTAATGTCATGTGTTTTTCCCCCCCACAGATGTACCTTGTCATCTTCCCAGAAGGAACTCGGTATAATCCAGAGCTCAAGAATGTTATCGCTGACAGTCAGGCTTTTGCTACGAAAGAAGGTACTTGCACGACAGCAGCCATTTACGGCTGTACTGCTGCATACTAATTCAGCACAGCCCACTCAGGCTGTAAAACAGCTGACTAGGTTTTGTTGTGTGACCTGTGGCCCCCCTTGCGATCTAAAGTTTGTCGAATGAGCATGACACGTATTTATGAAATTCTTCATTTTAAAATCAAGTTTTCAGTTTAAACTGTGTAACATTAGATTTATGTATTATAACGTTCAGAATAGTATAACAAAGTAAATGTATAAAAACGGCAGCATTTCTGGATAATACAGCCTCATAACTCATATTTCAAGTATGCATGAAGGTAAAATATATTTATTTGGGACAGCAATTATGAGTCTTTGGACAATTTTTTATTATACCCCTTTTGTTGAAGTATTAACTAGTAGAACTTTATAAACAAAAAATTGCTACATTAATTTCTGTTCCCACTAGGTTACTGGTGTGGTGCCAAGAATTGGTCAGCTTCCACCAAAACTGCTTGTTAAATATTCCAGCTGGTGTTTGATCAATTTCTTGAGGAATAAATAGACTTGCTGCGGATCACTAATAATTTATTACTAACTTATAGTACTAAGAAGAATCAGTTTGATGAGATGTCTCTTCTAGTTACTTTTGTAGCATGAGGAAGTGACAAATGAAATTAACTGATTTAAATGGTGAATGTAACTTAACTTTTCAACATAGCTTTAAGATTTCCCAGCTAAATAAATTAGTTGCATCTGTCGTGGAAAATGTATATTGCTGGTGAGGGATTGAGCAAATAATTGAGTTACAACAAACCGTTGTCTTTGAAGAATTTATTAATAAAAGAGAATAAACAGAGAAGTACTACAACACATAGACAGCTGGTCCAGAGACCTGCTTCCTTGGGCCGCTTCAGGCATCTGGCCCTGAGCAAAAGGATGCATAATCATTTACACATTCTAGGCTTCTATGTTTTGGGGATCAGAGAAACAGAGAAAAAGTTAACCAAGGGAGAAGAGCTTAAGCATGAAAAACATAACATAAACAATAATAGTAATAATAATAAAAGATTAAATGTAAGAGGAAACAATTTTCTGACATTACACCGTCCATGTGACTATTATGATGCTGTTGTGCAGTGTGGCGTTAAGTTAGACTCTCAAACTGCATCCATTCTGCAGAGATTAAGCCTATCTCTGGACCACAGCTCTGAATATCACCTTCACCCATTAATCCAAACAAATCGCTGTGGAGAGCCGACATGTGCACATGACATTATCTGCTATTAGCAAGGTATTAGTGAGCAGAGGGTGGTGCCACATTGACAGAGGAACGGCATACTGTGCAGTAACTGACCTAAACACACATGTATTCACATAGAATTACTTTTAAATAATGTATTTTTAATATCTTTATTTATTTTAAAAGTATTTTGGGGCTGGGTTTAGCCTTTATTTTGATAGTGGACTGTGGAGGGGAAGTTGCTATTACATGTCCAGTATCGTCCAACAGGACGCTCCAGTGTTATAATTGGCTAGCAGTACTTTTATTGTGTGGGATGATATGGCATGCTTTATATTCACACTGTTAATATAACCTTCTTTAAATCTGATCCATAGGACTGGCTGTTCTGAGGCACACACTTACACCCAGAATGAAGGCCTCTCATATAGCCATCAAAGCCATGCAGGGCCACCTAGACGCTGTGTATGATGTCACAGTGGCCTACGAGGGAACGCTGAGCGCTTCTGGTCAAAGAAAACCCGCACCATCAATGCCAGGTAAGCAGGAACATGTTGGAATCTCACTTAAGCATTTTCATAAAAAAGACTGAAATAGTTGGCTTTCAACAGCTTCCTTCATTTTACTTGGTGTCACAATGTAATCTGAGTATCTTAATGGGAAAAATAAATGCTAATTTGTGTAAGGTGTAAAGTCATACAGGAAACATGCAGCTGGAATAAATTTGGAAAGGCAAGCCCACCTCCAGGGGAGTCAGCCAGGTGTAAATGCAATTGAGAAACTGCTCAGTTTGGAGAAATTACAGGCCAGAGGGTAGAAGAAAGGTAGAGGCTACTTTTGTTTAGGCGTTTTCCTTCATTTAGTCTCACCAGTCGACTCCTGAATGATCTATTCTGCCTAGTCATGGCCTCTTCACAGTAGAAGATAGTAATGTTGTGAAAACAACATGTTATCATTCCAGTTGCAGCCTAAGACGCCATTTACACCTGGCATTGAAATGCGATATCTGTCTGGATATCCAGTGCGGATATGCTAATTTGCATACATTGAGAATCAGCACAACGAGAATGCAAAGGCCCGTGGACTGGATGCTATTATCCAGATAATGTGTTCAGCTACAGATCACATGGTAATATCAGGTGTACATGGAGACTATAAGACAACCTTTAAGTGTCCAATATGTAGCAAACTTTGCAGAGTTTTATTTTTAATGACCATACACATGCCAGGTGTGTTTTTCTGTTTGGATCCCCATTAGCTGCTGTGTCACACAAGCTCTTGTTCCATATAAAATATACATATTGACAATACAAATCAATAACAGCTCCAATTACATAATGACAAATGACAATGCTACAGCAGCACCCATATCAACATTAACAAATTAGAATGACATCATATCGATATGAGGTACACACAATAAAACATTACATACAACTTCAGGTACAATGAAAGGTGGTAGTAGTAGGTAGTAAAATAGTTATGAATAATACCATAATGGCACAGACTAAAATATAAAAATTATTTTACTTTTATCAATTTTATCAGCAATAATTAAAAATACATGTAAATACCAGTTATCCAGTGTATACTTTGACACACAGGCAAACTATTATCAATCCTGGAACATTGTGTACACACCCTCAGTAATTAATCACATAGCAAACATTACCCATTAACAGTCTTGTCTTCCTGTAAACAGCATGACTCCGTGTTTTGGAGTTTTTGATTATTCTGTGTTCCCAGTTGTTCTACAAGCACTGTTTGAATGTTAAAAGACAACATCCCTTTTCATGCAGGAATAAACATCAATGTGTTTCTAGTAAACAGAACAGGGAGAATAGAAAAGCATTCTTCTCATCACGCACTTCCTGTTCTCATGTGGTGAAGGTGACTTTAGCGACTTCACAAGGAGGTGGAAGTGACTCGAGGCTGCGATCAACTCGGCTACAAGAGTCCAAACTCTGATTCATTTTGTTGCTGACATTCTTTCTGTTTCACATCCGACAAATGTTTCTCAGCAGTGTGAATAGTTATTTCAGCCTATCGTGATGTTTCCTGTGCATACAACCTACAGTGTAGGTTGTATGCACAGTATGTGACTTGTATTTAAAAAAGATGGCTGAGATAATGGCCTTTAAATTGGGTTTTGGGGGGAAAAGTGAGTTTCAGCTGTGCTTGCCGTCATCTTGTGATAACGAGATAATCAATCTGTCGTTTCCAGTGCTTCATTTAAGTCAGGAGGCATTATTTATTTATATTTATTAACAAAAGCATTCACAAAAAAATCAAAATCAGCATTGAAAAAGCTGTTTACAGATTTCTCTCTCGCTCTCTCTTTGATTGTGCCTTCACTTCCCCGTCGTTTCCCTTCTGTCTGTGTTTTGAGTAGAGTTTGATTTACAACCACGAAGCAAGCAGGCTCAGAAACTGACGTGAAGTCCGTCCGTCCGTCTTTCGATCTCTGCTCCATTTCAATACTGTGGACAGTGCCGCACACACACCCTGATTTAGCAAGACTCACTTCACCATTTCACAGCACACTTGTTTAGCTGTGGGGTTTAGTGTAATCATATCTGTATTATGTCATCAGTCATATATTTTTGATAGTGACAAAGCAGTTGTCGTATCCAATCAAATAGGCGCTGAGCCCAATCAGGGACGTACTGGATCCTGTTCCAGCACAAGTTAAGCCCTGGTTGTTTCCCCCTGTTACTTACAGAGATCGGAAGTCCAACTGTAGCAACCGATATAAGTTGAAAATATCAGATCAAGAAGTACCCATTATTGATCAACACATTAGACTGTTCTTCAGTCAAGGTCTAACACAGGCAGAGATTGCATATGAAACATTTTTAAAAAGGACACAAAATAAAGTGTATGTTTATAATAACAGTATTTTTGAAACTACTGGTGTGGCCAGTAGCTGATTAGGTATTTGACCAATAAATCAAAAAAAAATTGTTTAAATATAACCATAAAATAATGACCGAAAAGACCAGCCAAGTTCATAATATGAAATGTAGCAAACCACAAACAGTAGCACATTCTTCTACATCATACATTCATATATTCTTTTGTTTTTTGTTGTATTTTTTAACTGGGACCTACAGTGTGTGTATATGGCTGTGTACGTAGGGAAATGTATGGTTTTGCATAGAACTTGTTTTTTATTCAGATCAGAATGGCATGTTAATTTGAGGTTGTCCCTGTCTCATTTACTGCTCTAGTAACGTCAGTAGTTAATTAAGCCAACAATTGAGCTCAGTTTTTCAACTCAGTAGCTATGAATGAGGAAATGTTCTTGCATTATCCCAAAATATTAGTGCGTATTAGAGGAGCTTGTCTCGGTGGAATGCAATCATGAACATCGTGAAAAGAAAACCAAAATACAGACTGTAAGAAACACAAGTTTGTTAATTCGGGCTAATAAAAGGTTGTCTGATCACAGGACAGAAATGGTAATTGCAGAAGTTTTTTGCATTCGTGTTAAATGGCTGTTTGAATTGTAATTTGGTGTTTTCATCTGATTGTGGATGGAAATATTGGTATTGAAACACTGGAACTGATTTAGTCAATATATTTCTGTTTTCAGTGTCTTATTCATTTACAATTTGATGCATTCAGTAAATTTAAAGACTTCAGTTCAAACAAATTAATTACAAATTATCTACCCCTAAGTACCTTTTTTTATTTTAATGCATGAGCTCCCTGCACCTCTCTAGTAGCTGTTTGGTCTCCTCCTCTGTGTGCAGATGACTCAAGATATTTACAATTCCTTCTCTCACATTTTCGGAGTTTAAAGGGATTTAGATCAGGAGACATTGTTTGTCGAGTTGATCTCCTTCATCAACACACATGACCTGCCGTGGAAGCTCAGCTTTCTTTTAGTAGGTTCAGCATTGATTTATGAAACACTTTAAGATTCATATTCTCAGCAGAAACCCAGAAATGGCACTTAACCTTCCTCCATGTATGAGGAAGGAAGGCCTTTTCTTTCAAGAGTGACTTTGCCTTTTTAATGTGTGTTCTTGCAGAAAACAAATCACGTGGGCCTCCGTCCACACTAACAGCCAGTGCTTATTGAACTGCAACGTATTGTCTCTGAAGGTCAATATAAATGTTCGCAGCAGCCGATCGAGGAGCTCCCTCCCCCGGTGAAGCAATCTTTCTCTGCTTCAACTTCGATCAAGTTTCCTCTTTTGGCCGCAGTGCCAGGTTTCCTGATAATATAGCATGTTGTGGAAACAGGAACTTGCAGGTCTCTGGGGATACACGTGTAGCCTTGAGCGTTCACACTTGCTTATATCTTTATGTCTGACCTTCTCAGACATTTAGGTTTCTTTTTTCACTTAATGCTCTGAGACCTGACACTGGGGAAAATAAGTAAGTAAATAAATAAATGAATAAATTTAAAAATAAATTCATATTAAAAATTCAGAGTTTCAACTGAATAGTCTGTCATATATATATATGTATATGACAAACTATTCAGTTGAAACTCTGAATATTTAATATGAATTTATTTCTAAATTTACACTTGATTTTGACTCAGATTTGACCTGATTTCATTATCAGATCTGCTCATTAGTCTGATAGTCTAAGAGCCGTACAACGATACCGATCTTTACTCTCCTGAATTAACTTGGCATCACAGCGTCATAGCAGCTCTATTCCATCTTTGTCGCCCCGTGTTGATCTTAAGTGCTTACTCTACGTGCCGTTTTGCTGAAAGACGTTTCCTGTTTTTGTTTAGTCTCTTTATTTTTTGTGTTTGACAGAATTCCTGTGCAAGGAATGTCCGCGAGTCCACATACACTTTGACCGTGTGGACATAAAGGAAATTCCTACAGAGCCACTGTTTTTCCGCAGGTGGCTGCACGAGCGGTTCGAAATGAAGGACCGGTAAGTGTGTGTATGTGTGTGTTTTAAATGTTTTGTTTCTTCACGCCACCATTTTTAGCACAAATATGTAATATATATATGCTTTTCTGTATGACTCCTAAAAAAAAAAAAAAAAAAAAAAAAAAAAACCCCTGATAATAATAGTCTTATAGCTTATTCTGAAAATCTGAAAATGTGCAGTTCCATTTAGTATAGACCAGTGGTTCTCCAATCGGGAAGTTGGGGGGGGGTGTCATAGAGCCATTACACAAGAGGGCACACACAACTGGGGGGGAAAATGTGAACAATAATTAAACAAAAGTGCTCTGATGCTTAAAAGGAAACTGAATTCAGGTTAGCAAGATTTATTCACCACGGGTAAGTAAAATGAGATTCATATCTTGACGAGGAAGAAAAGACAAGTATTGCTCATTTAGCAAGAAAAAACAAAATAAATAATGAGTATGAGTTGCAGCAGAACCTTTTTTTTTTTTATGTGCTTTTGTTAACAATATTTGGTAAACTTGTAAGTTAACTGTTGATAAAAGATAGAGTGGAAAAGTTGCTGGATGAATCTGCAATTAATCAATTAATTATTTATAGCATTTTATAAGTAAAAATGTAAAGAAATAAGTAAAAAAGTTAATTAAAAAACAAACTTTGGTTGCAGCTTCTCAAATGTGAATATTTGCTTCTTTTTTTTTTTTTGTCTTCTATGACCGTAAAATGAATGTCTTTGGATACGGAGTTAGAAAGACCCATTGAGTCCAACATTGACAACACCAGCCAATCCACTAAAAGCTCTGTTGTGATTTAGGTGCAGTTTTTATGCTGCAGCTGCTGTAAAAACTCCTGATGTGTGACGGGCTGAATTCCTAAGAGACTTATCTGTCTTTTCAAAGGCTGCTGACGGATTTCTACGAGTCGGAGGATCCAGACAAAGTATGCAGGTTCCCTGGAGGAGGCAAACATTCTCCACTGAATCCGTCTAAAACCCTCCCATCAGTGGTTATCTTGGGGGGCCTGACACTGCCTTTACTGCTGACGGAGAACGGCAGGAAACTGTACGTGAGAACCTGGGTTTACGGGACACTGCTGGGCTGGCTGTGGGTGAACCTTTCCCCTTAAGGTACAGGGCTGAGGCTGCCGTGATGAGATGCATAAAAGACGTGGAGAGACTGTGCCATTTTCCTGTGTCACAACAACACAAGGTGTGTTCCAGATGCTGAGCAGCGTCTGATAAGAGGCTCAGAGATTTATCCCACGTCTCGCTCACTGTTGACCTTGAGCTGATAGCTGATCAGAGATGCGGAGAAATGTTAAGCTTTTTGTGCTTCTTGTTCCCTCGCATTATTTGGATTTGCAGCCTGAAATGATGAGAAAACATGAGTGGATTTGTGGAAAAGTATTAGATCTAAAAATACCCAATAATAATAATTTTTTAAAAAGCTATAAACTTGTATTGAAATTTCCCATCATCAGATTTAGCCAAATTTGTATTCTTGCATGCTAACCATGAAACATTGGCCAGTGATAAATCTCTTGGATGACATTTGTTAAATTCTCAAAACCTGTTTTAATGGTCATGGTTAGCTACTGTATGTAGCTGACCTAGCCCACTGATGATGGGTCAATATTTATTAAGTGCACTGACTCATTAACATTGGTTGTAATGTCTGTTATTTTTGCCAAGTCCCATGTTATGAGGATTATGCAATTTGCTCATTTAAAGTGATACTTTTACATTAGTAGAACAAAACGAATAGCATGCAGTCCTCTGTAGGAGCTAATAAACATAACACCAGCTGCACCAGAAATATTCAGTCATCACTTTGTTCTATACTGATAATGAATGTAGCCGTGAAAACGTGTTAATGTATGCTTCTATGAAAGAGTAAATGTTTTGAGGATTTAGATTTTTACTAATGTTAACATCCTTGAGAAAATACAATCCGTTTATATTTTTGAGCAAAGTGTTTGTCGCTGACGACGCCACAGTGAGATCATGTGGAAGAGTGCGTGTTAAAAATGCAAATGTTCTACCAATGTAAAATATTGCTCCTTTTAAAATGTCAGTCATTGCCAAAAAAACCCCACCTGGTGTATTTACCATGAAGTTCTACAAGTTGAGCAATACTCATTTTAATGCCAGCGCAGATGACAGCAAAGAAACCTCATGTCGATGTATTTTTGTTTTGTTTTATTGGCCTAAATACATTATAATTAGATTTTTCTTTTTCACTTTATTCACAGTTCCATAACTTTTTATATGCATTTGTTACTTTGAATACCATGTTACAGCTCAATTATCTACCTAGCAAAAAGCTGATGAAGCCATGGCAATGGTATATCACAGGCTGGTGTGCACTCAAAGCCATTTGTATTAAAATTATCACTGTATTTGTGAAATGCACTGTATGTCTGTTGTTGTTTACTGTAATGAAACCATTGCTTTTTCCACAAGTCACTTTACATATTTGCCTTCTTGTCTTCCTCTGAAGTTAGTCTGAGATATGTTTTCCTCTTGTGTGTGTGGTACAGTAAATGTTTTTACATGTCGCTCTAATACCTCACTTGAATAATCCTTTGTTGTTCTTCTTCCTTGTCGGCCATTTTATAGTCATTTTTTAATCCTGACAAGACCAGACTGTAACTCATGAGCAAACTCTGTGTAGACAGTATATAAATGCCAGCGGATTTTGGAAATGTGTGCCTTCTCTTTGGAGGCGCTGGTCCTCAGCCCTCTTGCAGAGGGCCACGTGGCTCTTTTCCACCAGGTGACTGCATGGAGGCGCTCTGCTGGAGCTGCTGCTCACTGCAACATTGTCTACAATTCATAGTGGCTTATTTTTGCGCTAAGAATGCATTGATTTACACTTTTCGAGGACTATTATTATGATTATGAAATGACGAAACCTTTAATGTGTGAAAGTTTTGGAAAAGGGGGGGGTCAGAGTGTAATAAAGCAGTTTTCTTCGGGGAGAGTTGTCTCTCTGCTGTCTTACTGTCCTGAACATGTTGTTATTAAAAGACTGACCTACTCAGTCACAAATATTAGATGCACAAGTATATCCACATATTTTACTGCTGGAATTTGGCCAATTGTGGAACAAGCATTAAGTACAGCGGACACAGCGGACTATACTTGGCAGCTTTATTGTAAGCACAGGAACAGATCGACCAAGTAGTACTGCTATGTTAAAATAATACTAGCCGTCCAAAGGTTTAATGTGTAAATGTTTCACAATGTTTATGATCGCTGTGATTACAACTGTGTGCCTTACATGTGGGCAGGTTTTATACAGATGGTGACTGAAATCTTTCTGATTGTGCACACCTCCAACGTACAAATCGTTTTGTGAAGTGGGTCTGATAATCACTACACAAAAAATGGATTCATTCCAGGGAAAGTAAAACTAAAAAAAATCTACCGGTGTTCAGTTTGATGTTCGGAGTTGCTACTTTCCCATTTTATCATAAGTTCACAAACACAGCAGGAGCAAAAAATGGCGCATGCGTATTAAGATTTTGTGGGCTGTGACAAGGAAGTGCGGTTCACAGATTGAAGGTAACGTTTTCTAAGTGCTGAAGCTCACTTGTTTTGGACTCAAGGTATGTAACTATAATGCAGCAAGACTAATTACAGAACAGTATAATGATTACACGATAACGATACGTACTTCACATTAAGTAAATTACTTGCGTGAATATGCGTGTACGTCTGTGCGCTTCATGCGTTGTTGTTTTAAATTTGAGTCACTGAAAGTGTCACAGCGACATCTACAGATCTTCCAGACTTGTTACTGGTTGACACTCAGTCAACAGGGGCAGAGACGTACCTCCTACCTGGCACCTATTTCTAGGAAAAACGCCTAAAATAACATATCCAAAATAAATCAGTAATATCTCCTCAACCATTAGGCCTAGATGCATAATTCTGGACTCCTTTGAAAGGTCAGAAGCTAAGTAATATAAATCCATTGTAGATTAACATATTTATTTTACCATTACAGACTACATGGATATGAAATACAGAAGAAATGTAATATTTTCATCATTGCCTGGTAAAAAAAGCTTTATTTTGATGCAATAAACCATCAAAACCATCCTAAGGTAGACTATAATGCAACTGAATATCTTCTAATACACCTAAAATACAACTGTAACTGTAAATTTATTGAAAAGAAACTGATATACAGCAGTTATTACACAATCTTTCAAAAATATACCAGGTGTTATTTCTGTCCATACAACCACGTTCCAAATAACATAAAGCTTCTAAAACATTGAAATATTGATAAAAAAAAAAAACATTCAATATAAGTGACCAAAAGCACTACCATGCTTTACAGGCCCACAGCTTGAGGACAGAACATCCTACAGGGCTGTGGGTATGTATGACTGTGTGCAGAGACCGATAAAGTTCGCCTCCGCCAAACTACACTCTTCTTCGGCTCTCATAACTCGTGACACAAACGAAACTAAAGACCGCAGCCGACCTCACCAAGATGGCGGCCCGCCAGACGACCTCTGTGGACACAAAGCGCCGCAGTTTTTGGACGGGAAACAGCTAGAACAGCGAAAATCGATACCGGGTCAGTCCGTTCCCATTGCGTTAAGGTATAAGAGCTTTGACAGTACTAAAGTACAAGTGTGCTGAAAAGGTTCAGAAGAGGGAAACCTGTGGGTGTTCAGCGTATATCCTGGCTTGGCTGGTCGTTTAAACGTTTAAAGACACACGTTTTCATTTACAAGTTACACCTCAAATGATCAAAATTCACTACTTTTAATCTATGATTTATTTATATATATATATATATATATATATATATATATATATTTAAGTGTTCACAAAAGCAGCAAAGGAAAACCTAACCTAGTCTCTACCAGTGGGGCCAGTCATTGTGTAAAATGTTGAACTACTTTACTTAGTACTTTAGAGTTTTAGAATTACATTAAATTATCTGTTGGTTTGGGGATTTTTGTAAGAATTGCTATTTAAAGTCTTACTTCAACACGAATCATCCCTGACACCCAAGGTACCGTATTTCTGTTTACAGCTCTGTGATGGCAGTGGACTGGATTGGCTTCAGCTATGCTGCCACCCTTGTCTTTGGAGGATTTATGGGATACAAGAGAAAAGGTTGACAGCTCATATCTGACGCCACATGACTGTTGAGTAATTCATCTGTTGAATATTTAACCCTTATTAGCATCGTGTGTCTATCTCACTGTAGGCAGTGTGATGTCCCTGATGGCTGGTTTAGTTTTTGGTGGATTATCTGCTTATGGTGCATACAGTATCTCTAATGACCCAAAGGACATCAAGGTCTTATTGCGTAAGTATGACTAAGCTCATTCAAATATCTTGATTGTCAACAGTTCACAAATCGGGGAATTGGTTAAAACATCCAGCCAGTGTCATGGCATGGTGTTTTCTTTCTTCCAGTGGCCTCGGGAGTCCTCTCAGTCGTGATGGGAATGAGATACAAGAAGTCTGGCAAAATAATTCCTGCTGGCATTATGTCAGGGCTAAGGTTAGGAGTCAGACTTGCTTGACATGCAAAAGCGTTTACTGAGCAAATCAAGGATTGTGGAGGATGTTGGACACATTTTACACACCTGCTGATGTATTCATTTCTGATTTGCTGTCTCCTTCTTACAGTTTGTTGATGGTTTTCCGACTGTTACTGCTCATCATGGTGTGAATGGAGGAACAACACTGACCGGGCTGAGGGCTCTTTGTCTCTCAATGAACAAACCTTGTTTGAAAGGAAACATCATTCCCAGTTAGCATACTAAAACAAATCCTCTGCTTTGAACTATAACTTTGCTGTCATGTGACCAGGAACCAAAAGCTGCCAGTGGGTGTTCAACAGATTTAAGATGAACTAGTAATCTTATTGCAGTAAATCTGTTTCGGTGATCTTATATATAAATCATAACATTTTTTGTATGTCAGCATGTGCAGTAATGTAAATCTCATGATTTAAGAGTAGAGGTCGACCGATATGGTTTTTTTCACGCCGATACCGATCTTTTGAAATCCGGGTCGGCCGATGGCCGATTAATGCTGCCGATTTATTTTGGCCGATATTTGCTTGGTTTTTAACCTCTATTTGCACCGAACTGAAGCACAGAAATCCGCGTTGATATTCGGTGCGGTAGATAACGGTCGTTAAGGTTCCAGTGCCGTATTAGCACCTGGTCTGTCTGTAGCTACCCGTTAGCAAAGCAAAGCCAAGCCAGTCTGTCACTAGCCTATAGTGCGTTGGTCTCTTTTTTATTACTTATTTCTCTGCATTGAGTGACAACCCTCTCAAATATAAGACACACAAACAGAACAAATAAAAGTCTCAGATTCACTCTGTAATTGCAAAATTATTGCTTACTTATTGTGACATGATAGCAACTCTTCTGTGATAATGCAACTTCAACTACGATCCAAATTAGCCGAATGTCATGTGTCTTATTCAGGTTTTTTCTCGAAGTTGGCAGTAACATATCAAAAGTTTTTAATTAAATATAAAGGAGTAATAAGAATTGAATCCTTACCGTTAGCTCCTTAGGCACTGGATGAGGTCTGCTGCTCACTCGGCTGGACAATGACTCTAGCGGCAGCGCGCGTCAAACACGTGTTCCACGACAACACCAGGCTGCCCACAGATGCACCTGCCTAATAATCGGCTTGATATACTTGGATATTGGCCGATGCCGATTATGTTAAAAAATGCCAAAAATCGGCCGATTAATCGGTCGACCTCTATTTAAGAGTAATTTTCATGTAGTATTACCACAGGTTTATTCACAGTGTTGGCAGCGCTGCAGATGTACACAAGCTTTGTGGGTGCTGTTGTTTGTCTTGGCGGGTTCTTTAATGAAAATAAATAAAAACTACTGCAGGCTGCTAAACTATCAAGGTTATTAAGGTGAAATATTCAAATTACTGAAAGAGGGAACAAGTTTAACACACAAAATGTGTATTCTGCTCTTGTGCGGTGTCTTTGACATTAGACAAGAATAAAAGTTAATGTTTGTGATAATGTAATAATAAATAAACCAAGGTGATTCTGAAAATAATGCTTTTCTATTTGTGTACAAGGTGCAGATGTGATAGTCCAAATTCTGTCAGAGAAATTAGGGCCTTTGAATTGACAAAGAACAAAAACAGAAGCTTCTCAAATGTTCCACAAAATTAAACAGTTTATTTAGTAGAAGCTTCACATTAAAACACCCATACAATATTATTAAAGATTACAGATATTCTTTACTTGCTAAATAGATTTGTTCTTTTGTGCCTACATGAGGAACGTGCCAGATCTTTTATTGAGTTCACAATATTGGTAATTTGATTTGGAACACCTCCACGATGGTCTTTACGTAGGTTTCATCTGGCTGCGGCTTCCTCTTGCTGCCTGGTTGTAGGAACCTATTGATGGCAGGAATCTGGATCATCCTTCCCTGGAAAGACTGGAGGGAAAAACCGAAGTGATTACCAATATACTGTTTTAATAATAATATCCAAGTCCATAATAATTTTGTGGGCATAAATTATCTTTTTTTGTTGATGCTCCTTTGTGTATCCATCTCTTTTACACATTTACCTTGATATTGGGAAAGTCGGAGAGGATTCCAGTAAATTTCTCCTCCAACATCAGGGTGCATTCAAGCAGCTGCACATCTGCACAGCTTAGTTTTCCTCCCACCAGGTATACGGGCCCAGACAGCGCCTGGGAAGACACACAATATCTTGTTTTGTCAGCAACAGGTTTCGATTTTCCACCTTTAAGGTGTTTTAACCAAATATTTTACAATTTCATGTAAACAAAGCTGTACCTTTTCAAACACAGGAAGGTAGCGCTCTTTTGCTTTAGTTTGAATGGTATCCAGTTTGGCTTTTGGGTCTTGGCTGAAGGGCACCATCATGATCATTTCCATGAGATCCATCACTCCCTCTGAGTACATGTTGACCCTGAGGGAAAAGCATCACTATATTGACTGCAACACATTAATTCACTAAAATCCCACCATACAGCAGACACACCTATTAATACACCGCTATAGAAAAGGGCCATACATGACACGGTCTTTGAGATCTTTTCCATGGAGGTTGTACTTCTCTGCAATGTAATTCAGGATTGCCTTTGTCTGAACAAGTTTCATGCCATCGATTTCCACCATGGGAACCTGTTGAAACATGAGGACTCCATCTGCAGAGAGAATAGCAGCAGCACGTAATTCAAGGTATTGTGGCACTCCCTGTGGAAATGACCTTTGAGATTTGAGACCTATATTACTCCAAATTGCTGCCCTATCCAAGGCCAGCAAAACCAGACTGAGAATACAAATGACTTGGAATCAGGCCAGGGACAACTTACCACTTAAGAGTTTCTTATACTGCTCATTAGTGTTCAGATACACCTCATCAAACTGTGAACGTGACATTACAGAAAAGACTTAGGGCACATTCAGGGGGTTTCTAAAAGACAGCAAAACTTTAGATTAGCACCAGCTGAGGTAAGGTTGAGGTAAGTGAAGGGTATCACTTACCTCAACCTCTGCAACTGTCAAAAGCCAGCGGATTGACTCCATTTTCCCCCTCCCATTGAAGTAGTGCAGCACAACGCGTCCAGCCATGGCTATTAGTGTTTTGGATTTTTAACCTCTAAAACTAAAAAACAGACAGAGCAAATATAGCACATATTACTGAATGCAAACTGAATGCAAAACTGAGTTATTAACGTGTCTTTGGAAAGTTGCCATACCAGTGCACCGTCGCGGTTGTTGTGTAGAAACTGTTGTGAATTGGGAAGAAGAAACTGTTTTCGTTATATAGTGTTGGGAGTGTTGAAAAAAACTGATAAAGGTGGGGAAACATCTGAAGACTATGGTTGGTTGGCTCTGGCCAATAGAAACATGGCTCATTAACATTTGCCGCTAGACATCATGGGTAAAAAATACCAACCGACTGTTTTCGATCATTATACGATCTTCACTTCAGAAATATCAACGTATTTACGTTTATAACGTTTATAAACGAACCTGGTGAACTGTACACATCGCAGCGAACATACCCGATAGTTGACACCGTGACAGTGAACGCCTGTGTAACACAGCGCTATATAAACGACACGCCAGCCTTTCTGCGAATGGATGTGAGGGCGATCTGGCTGCGACATCTGTCACCCCATTGATCGCTAGGGTTGATTCGGCTGATCTGGCTGGCTAGGCGGGTGTCCCCTTCCTCCCTCACCGCTCCATGTGTGTCCCTCCCGAAGCCCCGCGCTCGGTGGAAGAGGACGTGGTCCCCCCGGCGGACGACCATCCATCGGTGTACCAGTAGCTGCGCTCCCCTGCTAGAACCTCCAAACAAGCTCAAGGCCCATTTGTAGGAGAAACGTAGGGAAGTTAAGCTCCAAGCGTCAGACACATCCAAATGAGGCACTGCACGTGGCAGTCTGCCTTCCTTTTGAATAAACCTTTTGATTTACAGTCAATGTCACCTCACCTGGGCCATTTGTGGTGTTTTCAGTTAGGATGCTTTCTTTTGCTTCTCTGTTAAAATTTAAAAAGAACCTAAAAGTCACAGGAATTTTGCCTTCTTGAGAAAGACATTTTTTCATTAAGAAATACAGAAGTTTCTGAGCTTTGTTCACCAGCGTGGAGATCATAGACTGTATATAAAAAGGTGGAGATGTGGGACCCAGGAACCTAAAACTGTTCACCTCAGCTCCACCGATGTAGGTGTGTCTTCATCTCATTTCCCCTAAAATCAATGATCACCTTTGGATTTTGCTGATGTTGAGCAATAAGTTGTTCTCTGTGCACCACTCTGCACGCTACGGTAGATGTTTTTTACAAACGACTACACTCAATTACTCTACTAGGATCTATTTACCTCGACTGCCTCTGAGACAGTGAATTTGATTAGAACTGCCTCTGTTTTTCTATTTTTAATACATTTAGTTCTCTAGATAAGTGTTATCTTAATTTAATGTAATGTAATGGTATTGAGCACCAACTCAACTTTATTTATAGAGCACTTTCAACACCACAAGTGGAACCAGAGTGCTGTACAGAAGGTATAAAAGAGAAAATAAAAACAGAGACAAAAACACAGCAAACACATAACATACACAAGTTACAGAGCATTATCAAATGCTAAAGAAAACAAGTTTTAAGCGCACTCTGACAAGTACTCAATGAAGGACAAGTTTTTACAGACAGAGGAAAGTCATTCCAGAGCCTAGGAGCAGCAACAGAGAAAGCCCGATCACCTTTACATTTTAAACGGGATCGCAGAACCATGACAAGCAATTGATTATTTGAGCGCAGAGATCTACTGGATTGACAGCGGCTGATTTAAATCAGTAACATACTCATACCACAAAATGAATCCCTTTATTGTTGATCCTAAACCACATACTTACTATCTGACCACATGTTCTGTATCTCTGCCACCTTTTTAAATACCATATTGACACGTGTTTGTCACTTATTACATTGTATAGAATGTGGCCTAAAAAGGCGTATAGGGGTCTGCAGAAATGAACTTTTCCACATAGCTATGAAGATAAGAAATACACCTACTAGGTGTCAGTTGAGTACAATGTAGTATAATGTAGTCTCACATCATCCATATTATCTGCATTACCTACAGGACCAGATTGTCCATCAAGGGCTTCAAAAGCCAGTTGATGAAATTGCAATTTATTTCAATCCTACTATGTACCAATGCAGGTAAAAATATATTCATTACATTACGTAGCCACTAAAGTAAAATTGAATCAGAACATCAAATCAGTATAGATGCACTGTATTAATGCATGTACGGCATTAGCAGAGAGCAACTACTGACAGTTTAATCTCTGGCAGATTAATCTAGCTGGCCATCATCTGGCCAACAGGGCTGCTGCAATCACCTTAATACAGCTGTTGGCCACAATTAGAAATGTATATATTTTATTGTTTGTTTGAAACAGCTCATCAATTAAATGAAAAAGTACAAGTTGAACATATCTGTACCAAGTCAAAGGTTTAATTATACTCAATAACTGGCAATGATCACACTCAATTTGGCCGAGGGGGTAGAACGTGTTGACTTCTAAAAGACATTTATACACCATGACAACCACTTACATTGCAGTACTTTTACTGAAATTAAAGCACTGCCTTGATTTTCATTAAAAAAAAACACAATGCACAAATAAAAGTTACCATCATAAAACAAACATAAAACAAACAGCAAGAATAAAAAAAATGACTGCACTGTACAGAGGCAAAGTAATTAGTAACAAGTCACAGTGAAGTTTTCATGAATTTATAATATGCAGGTTGGTGAGCAACATTCAATGATACATCTGATACAAAATGAAGGTACAGGTGTAACCTCTGCAGGACAGCAGTTATGTTACAGAAATACAAAATAAAACACTGAAGAGCAAATCTGGGCTCAGATTTTGGCCACTTGCATTTAAGTTACACACTTAAGATATTTTACAACTCACAACATCCATAGTACACATACTGACAAACAAAATTATTGCTGTGTAAAATGTATGTACAGATTTGTGTTATAAAACAACTAGGCCTACTCTTTGGAGGTGAAAGAGTTCTTAGGAGCGCCGATCACGGCTCCAGGGAGGGCACTAGCGGTGTCCATATTTGGCAGACCAGTCTATTCGCCCGTGGATGGTCTGTACCGGTGGGCGAGGCAGCAGACCAGGGGTGCTCTTGTTGACCAACGGCGTGTTGGTAGATGTGCTCATCTGACTCCGGCCAGACTGCCATGTTGCATAATCTAAAATAGCATCAAAACAGCAATAAATGTACAATTAACAACAGCATTGTTAGGTGACTGGGCACTTTAAAAGTTCATGCGAGTTCATATATGGCTGAATATTACAGTAAGCTCTAAGCTCTGACGTTCATCCTCACTTGATGCTGTTGATTCCAGTGAAGGACCCTGATGCCCTCTGTGACCAGCAGAACCAAGGTCTTTTTTGTAAAATGAAGGCATGTATCCACCAGGGATTGTATTTGTACCTGATATTTAAAACAAACAAAAGCAGATCCGTTATTTTGAGCCTAGATGACAGTGAGAAGAACCAGTTGCAAAGATTGAAGTTAAAGTCGAAGATGTCCTGGAGTATTACCATGAGCGCCTCTGCTCGGCAGAGTTCCTCCAAATGGAATACTGCTGTTGCCCCAAAGATGGCTTCCAGGGAAGTCTTTGCTGGCATTTATGGCCACGTTCTTCTTTGTACTAATACCTGAATGAGACAGTAAGATTTTTCAGATAATAAAACAATAGAAATAGTTAATTGAAATGTAGATGGAAGAAAAAGCTACATGCATGTTATCAACTTATGTAGTGTGGTTTATTTGGAGGGGAACAGTTTGTCTTTTGTTTTTATATGATGGGGGGAGATATCATCTGTCTGTTCGTTAAGTTTAACTTACTTTTAAAGACACAAGCTCAATACACCTCTGTTTTAACCATTTTTCACTTTGATTGATCAGGGAAAATCTCATGCTGTCTGCTGACATGCGTGTGTGTGTTACCCTGGTTACCAAATGATTTGCACTAATACAAAAACTGCCTATGAAATTGCTTCCTTGACAGTTCACAGCCAGAATACCAGAGTTTGACAGATCTTTCACACCAGCTCAAACGAACTGAAGTGGCAATGAAACTATTTGAACCAAACTGAAACAGGTTAGGTGTGAAAGCACCTGTCGATACGGATTTATTTTATTAAAATGCTACCAGTCCGGCAAAGACTTGCTTTACTCAAGGAAAATCTTTATGTAGAATATATTTTACCAGGTAAATATCTTGACTGCCTCAAGTAATGTTGTTTGGCAGAAGCGGTTCTTGATGGCTCTTGGTAGGCCGCAGTCTTGTTCAGGTTCAAAGGTGCGTGTTCCTTTCCGTTGGGTCGACTGAAATCCAGAACATTTCCATATCTGAAAGACAGAGTGCATTCAATGAGACGGAAGTGGTGTTACTTACCTTGCTTGCAGTAATAATCATGTATGGCTCGGGCTTGTGTTGTATTCAGGTATAATATCACCACTTCTTTCCTGTTTATGTATTTTGTTAGTACATGATTACAGTGCAGTGGTACAGTGGTGCCTTGTGAAGATAGATCGTAGCCTCACCTGCTCAGTGCCTCCTCCCCCTGCCTCGACTTCTCTGCGGAGAAGTTACTTTTCCCAAGAATACTTATGGACGTCAGATCAGTTTCTTCGTAGTCGTCCCAGTCTTCACCCTTAAGGTGTCCTGTGCCGTGGCCCCAACGCCGCCGCCCTCCTTTAGGTTTCATCTGATAGCTCAGTAGGTTGGAATTTTCAGACTCCTGTCTCGTTTGCTAAAACATCGACCATACATGTGCGGAATATTTACAATAATAACATGTTCGAATAAAAACAAGTTATTTTGGTACATTTGTGTAGATGTTCTGTCTGTCAGCCTCCCTCTGATGGAACATGTCTATACTCTAGTTTTAAAGAAATTACTGTAAATACAAAGTGAAGACCAGCTGAATAAATATATGTATACTTCCACTGGAAGACATAAAGAGGGAATACTTGCAATCACAGTATAACTAATAATAATAAAACTAATAACAGATATAGTGAATACACACGGACTTAATGTTTCCAAGACACACTGAGCCTCACCTTGCTCTGGAGACTCTTGTCAACAATGTAAGGAAGATGTGGCGTTCCTTCGGTCTGTTCCTGCTTCAGGATGTGCTTTGGTTGCTGTTCTCGCACCAGCTCCGTGTGCCGTTGGTACACTGCCGCCTGGGCAGCTGCTGATACAGGGGAGGGCTGGATCTGCTGGAGAGGCCTGGAGGGGGAGCAGTGTTGGTTGGGAGGTGGAGGCTGGGAGGGGGGCACAGGCTTAAGCAGCAGGGGTTGCTGCTGCAGCATCTGTTGCGACTGTAAAGGAGCCTGCAGTGGCACAAGACCTGGGTGAGGCCTGCCCTGCTCCAGGATCTGCTGAGGAGTGCCCAAAGCCTGGCCCACGTGGAAGTACGAGTACCTGAGAGCCTGAGAAGATACACAGATTTGGACAAACAACTTCAGCTTTCATTTTGTATGTTCAGCTGTGAGGGCTGTGGAAAGGTGTAGGTCAGACATTACCTGAGCAGAAGCTGGTCTCTTCTTGGGATCCCACTGTAGCAGGTCTGTCATCAGATGGATGGCTTCAGGACTGGCATTCGGGATCAGTGTCTTCAGATTACTTGGAACACACTGAGGCCAACGGAAATTCATAGCACTCGCCAGCAGGAATCCCTCCGGCCAATCATTCTAGAGGGAAAAGACACAGTCCATCTTACACACCAGTTTAACATAGCATCATATTTAACAAAAAAATCTGTTTTTATTAATAGCAGGAGAAATAGAAAGGTGACTGAAAAAACTAGTGAGGTGTAACCTGTAACAAAGGGCAAATATACCTGCAGTGGTAGACACAAATATACAAATATATTTTTATGTTTGATTTAATTTATTTACATGTACAAAAAAAAAAAATATATAACATGACAAATACATATTCATTGGAAATGTCGAGGATAACATAATAAAGTTAAATAACTTATTTCCATTCTTGGACAAGAGAGCAATACAAGTCACAGACGAATCAAATAAGGTACCCTGTACCATCACATTGGCTACATTAAAAACAAAAATACATCCTTCCATATAAAACTACAAATCAAGGCAAAAGAAAATAAATGTATATCTCTACACAACACCAACATACGTACTATACATACACGCTACTTACATACATACCTACAAACATACTCTACTACATGTTATGGCTTATGGCTTAAGATCTCTAAACATTTATTTCCACTTCACGCTGTGACTGGCCTGCTGTGCTGGGGTGAGAGAAGTTAGATAAGCTTGGTTTCAGCTTCACTTTCTAGCTCTCTTTTATCATTTTGTTACACAACTATTTCTGTTCCTTTTCGTGGTTACGGCTGGTGAAACACTATGAATGCCCTCCATGAGAGACTTCTTACTAATGAAAGTAAAATTTGTAAGCTTTTTTGTCTCTGTATTTTTACTTTTTTTATGCGTTCCACATGTAAAAAACATTACCTTCTTTGGTGTACCCAAGACTTGGCAAATCTTGAATATGGTGT
Organism: Micropterus dolomieu; assembly: GCF_021292245.1. Lineage (NCBI taxonomy): Eukaryota > Metazoa > Chordata > Actinopteri > Centrarchiformes > Centrarchidae > Micropterus > Micropterus dolomieu. The sequence goes on along the minus strand of NC_060164.1, from coordinate 12,626,087 downwards.
CTACTTCACTGGAGCCAGGGAAAAGAGGCCTGAGGGTATAAAGCTCTGCCATGATGCAGCCAACTGCCCACTGGTCTATGGGTGAACTGTAGGATGTAGATCTGAGGAGCACCTCTGGGGCTCTGTACCTGGTCCAAAAAGAGAGGGCGCTAGGACTTCAGTCCACTGAACTATTAAACACGCTTTCATTTAGGCTAAGTACATTATGTTTACTCTAAAAGAAACTCACCATCTAGTTGAGACATAATCTGTGTATGGTGGCCGAGATCTGATTTCACGGGCAAGTCCAAAGTCAGCTATTTTCACCAGCTCTGGGCCCATACACAGAAGATTCTCAGGTTTCATGTCCCTGTGAAAAAACCCTAACAAAGACACAACGCCTGACCGTCATGACCGGTGAATGGTACAAAAATGTCAGTTGTGCTGCATTTAATTTAGCGCCCTGAAGTCGTAAACCGACGTACCGTGTTTGTGAATGAATGCGAGCCCCTGTAGTATCTGAAACATAATATTTCTTACAGCAGATTCAGGAAACAAACGAGTCCTGCAGGAAGAAACAAACAATTCAACAACTCAATCACTTAAGAAAGTATTTACCAAGTACAGTTTCAAACGTGGAATTAATAATGCAACAACTCCCAACGGTACGCACCTGTCTTTCATTAGCTGGTATAAATTCTCCTTCATGTATTCAAATATGAAGTACAAGTGATCATTTTCTCGAATGACCTCCTTAAGTTTGATCACATTAGCGTGGTTGAGTTTCTTTAAGGACTGAAAGAATAAAGAAACAGATCATGTAAGAACATGTGGAATGCAAAAAGAAAAACATAGCAGGAGAAATAAATAGTAAATCTAACCATGCTGGACAATACACAGGTCACTGCAGCACATTCAAAAGCAAGCCCTACAACTACAAAACAACGCCTTCTTCTTAAGACATGGCTACTGTAAGAACACAATGTAGTTTGGGGGTTAATGCTGCAAAGGTGGGTCTTATGCTTACAATTTAAAAAAGAAAAAAAAAGAGAGAGTAATAGAAAGCAGGATGGATAAATATACACTATTCCCATGCACTGGGACGGGATAGATTTAACCATGCTAAATTTTAGTACGGGGGAAAAACTGTAATGGGATTTTGAGCTTGAAAGGTGTGACATGCTGTAATTATAATCTAATTAGCAGGACTATTCAGGCAGCTGCATGTTCTACACGTTTGCTGCATTAAGGTCAAGCTCTAGGAAAAGGGGGTGTGTAGGCCAGGGATGGGAACCAGAGCTCAAAACCAACAGCACACAAGAATCACCTTCTACTCTTAGAGCTGGTGTGGTAACATACTGAATTGGTGTGAAAAGAAACAACAGAAAGTTTTGAGTGTTTGACAACTGGACTCAAATGTACAGCATGTTAAACATATCATCACTACTGAAAGTTATCATGAAGTTACTGATAACTTGCTAGGGATGCACTGATCCAACTTTTCCAGTCCCGATACCAGTACCTGGGCTTTGGGTATCAGCCGATGCAGAGTACTGATCAGTATCGAATCGGTGCATCCCTATATTCTACACAAAATGAAAAACCAACCCAAACAAAGTCACAGGGTGCAACACCAATATACTGCTTAGTGGAACAAATACTAGAGGTCGAAAACTCGACAGGGAACCTTCAGCTTCAGCTGCTTTCACCTCATGTTGTTTCTCATCTAAAATCTTTAATTCCAAAAAGCTAAATATTTCTGGGTGTTAAATGAATCATGACAGTTATGGTGGCTACAATTCCATCATGATAGAAGCCACGCAACTATCAGAAAAGGCCAAGCTAGCACCTGTGCTAGCTATTGCTAGCGAACACTTTGCTATTTTTCATGCTGCTGTGATATTTCACACCAGAAATGGAGAATGGAGCCAGAACTCTTTTATAACGAGATCAAACAGCCAATATAATGGGGATCAGTTGCAGCCAGTACAACAACACATCAATATGGGCATAAATATTTATCATCAAGTTGATCAGTAAATATGCACTGTTCTCTTTCAAATCAAAAGATACAACAGCGCCTCTAAATGGCTTACATATTTATACTACCCTTTAAGTTGACAGTGTTGATTTTTCCATCATAATAATAATAAGTGCTATAAATATAAATGTGATATTCAAACATGCAAAGCTGTTTAGATAAGATAAACTCACCTTGACTTCACGAAGGTTCATGCATTCTTCCCAGGAGTAGAATTTTCTTTTCATTCTGAAAAATATTTGTTCTGTTAACCAAGTTTTATATTACAGATGAAAACAATGGAGCAGAACATCGGCTCTAATCTTGCACACTATACTCACTTCTTTATGGCAACTAGCTCTCCTGACTCCAGACTGCGGCCGAGGATGACTGAGCCGTAGGTGCCATCCCCGAGCTGTCTGATGGTAGTGTATCTATTCATTATGCTCGTCCTTCCATAGCATCAACAGGAAGAGAAGTGGGTGGAAAATAGAGATGGGTTTGCCTCCGGCTGCTGAATGCAACCAGATTTTCCTGTGCAGGGCTGGAGTACTCATGGTGTCATGGACTTGCCTCCTTCAAGCTGAGAAGGTGAGGGATGGATGATAAGAAATTATGTTAATTGTGTAGCTGTATGAATAACAATGTACACGGCCCATAATAAACCAAATATGACATGACTTGATCAACTCACCACAAACTAACTCCTATGTGGGAATTTTATGTTTATACAAGTTTGTATCAAGCAGGCAGGCTCCATGCATCCTCCCAAATCTACATCTGATGATTAAGATCGTTAACCACAGTTTCCTGTATTTCAGTGCCACAGTTTTATCTGCTTGTGACATTAAATGAAGGATTTTGCACTTTAAGGCTGTTTTCAGATTCATCTGCTGAAGAAGCGAAGTTAAATCTGAGTTTCAGACACATAAAAGATGATTTTGTGACATTACAACTAGTTTGGTATCCAAGCATTGTCCGATATGCAATTTACAGAACTTTGATGTGGAAACCTCTAGCCCTCAATTGACTTTCCAGTGAAGTAGGACACATCTTGGTTGCCAGTGCTATCCTGTTTGCTGTTGCATGCTGGGGCAGCAGGCTGAGGGTAGCGGACACTAACAGACTCAACAAACTGATCCGCAAGGCCAGTGACGTCGTGGGGGTGGAGCTGGACTCTCTGTGGTATCAGAGAGGAGGATGCTGTCCAAGCTACATGTCATCTTGGACAATGTCTCCCACATTTGTACACGGTCTTGTCGCGGTCTCAGACATAGAGGACTCGGAATTTTACTTCAAGACCAGTCGAGACACCAACTTTGGGAATATCAATAAATTGCTTTTGCATTATCTGATTTATTTGTTAACATCCAAACTTTGACTGGATGTAAAACGTATTGCTTCAAATGCAACCAATAACCCTCAATAAACTCTGGTCTTGGTCTTGACTTGGTCTCGGTTTGCGCGGTCTTGACTACAACACTATTCTTTATATACCAACTTTCTATTAGTATTTAAATTAATTTTGCCTTGATGTTTAATGTGTGCAACTGTGATACAGATTTTCCCTCGGGGATCAATAGAGTATTTCTGATTCTGATTGTCTGGTGGTTAAATTTGAAGTGAACAATATTTGCATGTTCAGATTCTGGATTTCGTGATGAGGGAAGAAGGTAACGTTAATAGAAGCATTGTTCCGGTTTTTAACGAGGTAACGTTAATTAAACTTTTGGAGGGGAAAAATACATTTCACATCTACATCCTTCACCAGCATGTTGCCATGTTTGGTTCATAACGCGTTTGTTTAACGTTAAATAAATGTGCAGAGTAAAAGCTAACGTAACGGTAACTAAAACATTCATTATTCAAAAATAATTCACACTGAAGCTATTTCCAGTTGATCATATGGCTAACTGTTAACGTTATGCTTATGCGTTTTGGTTCTTTTTTAATGAGTGCTTTTCGCAGTTTAATGGTAGCAAACGTGGCAACGTTAACGTTACAATTAATGCTAGCTTAATTTAATGGTGTTGTGGTGCTGGTGGCCCAGCTGCTGACAAAACATTACAGCGCTACAGAGACAAAACTGGCCTGGTAGGACTGAATGATGGTGGACTAACTTGAAATAAAACGAGAAGCAGCAGACAGTACTCACCCTCTTCACGTCAAATCGACAACAACACATAGCCGAGCATTCGTAGTCGATGTTCAACAAATGGCTTTTAACAGAATAATCCGGTGACTGACACCGTTAGGAAACAGATACCCGCATCCAGTGTGTCCGACAGTCAACATAAATAACAGTTTCATCTAGGCCCTCTCGTCGGAGAGATCAGCACAATCTCGCGTTGCTGTAAAAACAGCTTATTACAACAAATCACTGCTCGCCTCCTTCGCCAGAGATACAAACTGAGGTGGAATGAATCACCCCCATCCCTATCTCGAACGTCAGACTTAAACTTACCAAGCTGTGCCCAGGTGAAGATTAAGTCACTAACTCATATAAAATGTAAGTATATAGTAGTGGACGATCAATTTCGTAATACGTCCCGTTCATAACACAAAGTATAAAAAAGAACAACGTTCAAAAAAATCTACAAAATAACGAGAAAGATTTCGTTACGCAAAACAACGACGGAAGTGAGCCACGAGTTTTTTCTCTTGCTTCGCATTCTTCTTCTCTGGACAAATCTCCGACCTACAGTGAAGCAGACGGTCCAACAGTGTTTCTCTTTAGGGCCCTGACCATACAGTCAATGGCCCTGACGAACATTTTTATTTCGTAAACAAAGTACATCAGTGGTGGAATTAGTGTTCCGATGCAATACGGATGCATTGCAAAATGTACTTATGTAAAACTAAACAAAAAGCAGTGAAATGTAGCTAACTGTTACTGGTGTACATGTTATCCAAAGTTTTCTGACTAAAACAAGGCTGTTTTCTGTGATTTCCCAAATTTGACCATTAGCAGATACAAGTTTTTTCAGGATAACTGCAATTTCGCTTTTAAAATCTTAGTCTGCAATGTACACTGGCTAAACAACTGTTAGAGAAAAGAAAAATGCCCTGAAGTATGCCTATCTGGCCAAATCAGCTGTTTACACCGACTAGTCTACACTTGCAGAACTAGTCTTTAGTTTGCAAATAAATTGCTGCTATTCGACAATATTGTTGCAGCTTTTTTTTAACCCTGAGAGTTTGATTCATTTCATTTCAATAATTTTCATTGTGGCGACACTCAGGAAGACATCAGTCATTGCTTTTGAGGGAAAGTTTTAATTTATTGTAAGTGCCTGTTGTTTTGGACATTTGCAAATCGATGGTTAAAATTTAAGATGATTAACCAGTAGTTTGGGGGTGAAAACTGTTGACCACCTATTCCAGTGATGAATAATAACATATATAATGAGGGGTAACTGTCTCCTTATGAACCTGAGCAAAAAAAGGAGAAAAAAATGTTTTTTATTATAACATTATTTACAATATTTTATTAGGGCTGAATCAATTATTTAACTGATAGGAAATGAATCAGACACAATTTTGGATAATCAATTTATATATTTTTTTCAAGCAACAATGACAAAAATGTGTTGGGTCCAACTTCTCAAACATGAGGATTTGCTGCCTTTCTCTTTTTTATAAAATTGTAGATTAAAGAATATATTTGGCTCTTGGATTGTTGGCTGGTCAAAACAACATGTGACTTTGGTCAACATGATTTTCTGAAAAATTACCCAAATGGGAACCTTTAGGGAACATTACAGGAAGGTGTGAAACTGTGAACATTTGCACATTCCTGCACAAACTGCACAGCTCTTTCATTGAAATAACAGTCATTGAACAATATTTATTATTTTGTACACTCACTTTTATATTTCATGCATGCTTCTTGATGTCATCTTTATTTGTGTTTTCTACTAACTATGTTTGTTCTTTTGCACCAATATACCAAAGCAAATTCTTTGTAGGTTTAAACCTACTTGGCAATAACCCTAATTTCTAATTTTCTGGGTAATTAATATAATTTATTATATCATTTGAGACAGCTCCAGGGCAACAGCCAAGCCTTGTGTGTGCATTTGGTGCTGGAGACCATCAAGGAACTGTAGGCAGCTGGCTACAGTCTCCAAGTTATATAACACCAGCCCAAACCCCATGGCGCCTGCAGGCTCCCTCACCACTGGCACCACCTTGTGTTACATAGGAGTCTTTGTTTATTTAGTACTATCTTAATCAGGCAGCACGTTTCCCTGCCAATGTCATTGGTTAAAATCAAACACATTTTTGTTAAATTTGTTAAGAAAAATTAATCTGTTAAAAAAGAATCCCCTTTGTTAATCTCTTAATGCTTCCCCTATGGTTCTAAACCCCAGCCATAACAATTTAAGTATGCATTTATTCATGTCAGCTTTTATTTAGTTGAACATTATTTTATTTATTAGAATGTTTATTGTTATATTTATTTCAGCATTGATTCATAAATTTATTCATTGATGGATAAAAATATTTTCATCCTCCATATAGGCCTAAAAGGTTCATTAGTAAAAACAAAATCCCTTTTTATTTATTTTCCTAAATCGTGTTTTTTGTGTGTAGCCTACTCCAGAGAATATCAGTCAAATGGGTGTTGGGTGGTTTTGATATCTCAGATGTTTGAAAATGTTAATGAACCATGTTTTGTTATTGTGCACTCTATCAAATTGGTGATTTATTCATTTTAAGAATGTTTGTTTCTGAAAATTGACTCTTTTACCTGCACATTAATTTAAATTAAGCCAAACATCTCTAACGTCATCTCATCTCTCAGGAAAGGACCATTGTTTTTCCTCATAGTATGTGATCGGGAAGTTTAAGAGGCTGTAGCTCTCTCTCTCTCTCTAACACACACACACACACACACACAATATCACACACTCACACAGGTACAGGTCACTTTAAAGCGGAGCAGGGCGCCTTTCTCCTCTCCCTCTCCCTCTCTTTCCAACTTCGACACACTTGCGGACTTCCTGTGTCACGGAAGCTCCGTGCTACTCGGCGAAATGGCCGCGTTCCTGCGGGCTCGTAAATATGTCTGTTGTGTCGTCCGTTTCTCCGACCGTGAACTGTAAACGCTCGTGTTGACCGCTTGTAGGATATCAGAGGAGACCTGCTGGCCACGCTGTCATGGTGGGTCACCGTGTTTTTGCACGTTAATCGGAGAGATGCGTGTTGTGGGCAGCTAGCTAACGTTAGCTAGCTAACGTAGCTAACGTCGTCACCTGCCTTCCTGAAGTTCACTTGATACTACACGGCTCCAAGTGCCTCTTCAGGGGTTTATTCGTTTTCAAACCCTAAAATCTTTCATTTGCGACTTGCCATTAAATTAACGACCTTCTGGTATAAGATTGAATTAATCTTTATTGAGGTAACGTTAGCATGAACCTAAGTTAACGTTACCTGTGTGTGGATCATTCGTGTGTTGATGCCAAAAGCGAGTCTCTGAATGAGATTAGTTGGCAGTCAAGTTTATTGAACAATTTTGGGCACATTTCAATAAGCTCATTATAATCCAAGCACTCTTGTCTTTGCCGTATTTCCCATAACTAAAACTACATGTGTTTTTGACAGGTGATCAGTAAAGTTAAGTGGTATATAATCGTCACACACAGTTTGTACAGTGAAATGTGGAGTGACAAAACAATGTGTAATACAGGTAATAAAAATTTTAAAAAGGCTTTTGGTATGACTGATCTGAAACTTATCTGTAGCAATAAATCTGCAATAATATGCAATATCAACAATTGAATCAAGTACAACATATACAAGGCATTAAATAACAATAACAGCTGTTAGAATGCTTCTTAGAAACATTTACTACACAGCTTGTTTATCTTAGTGTTCACAACACTCAACATATTTTGCAGCTAATACTGCACACTGACCTTTCTCCCCATTTAGATGTGGCAGTTTCTGAGGATCGGGGAGATGGATAAACTCAGGATACATATTTATTTTTTCAAAGAAAACCGTTCATACATCCGTATATTTCTCACAGTTTAGTAAGAAAAAAAACCTAAATGTACAATATCAACACAACAAGATATGCAGTACATTGCTCCATAAAAGAGGGTGCAAAATAGAACTATGTTAACTTAAATTTATTGACCTGATAATTGGGTGTATGCAATGTGCAAGAGGAGGAACCAAATAGCCCATCATGTTTTATCTTTCACTTTGGCATACAGATAGCCCAGCTGCAAACCTTATGCTACCTGAAATGCATTTAATTTATAGTGTGTTATTAGTAAGCTACTACAACCAGCCCTCCTGCATCCACTGTTTTTGAAGTTGGATTTCAGGCTGAGTAGATTCACGGTGGCCAAATGGACATTTTATTGTAAAACACAGTAGGAGTGGTGTCATTACAGCCTGACCAGAAATAGATAAAGTCACACTACACACTGCTGTTATGCCAAATGTAGGGGACGCTAAAGCACAACAAGGGTCTCTTCTAGGGCTGCAACTAATTATGTCTGTTAAGTTTTTGTACTGGTTAGTTTAGCAACAAGTAAAACTGTCATTCCATCAGGAAACTGTAAATCACCAAGTTAATTTCTACATTAAATATTATCCAGTTTCACCAAAATCAGTGAATAAAGTTGTGTTTTTTGTTGTCTTTGAAGTTGTAGGGTTTCTATTTAGTTAGTTATTCTGGGTTTTTATGGCTGGAGTGGAGAGAAAAAACAATACCAGGAAAATCGCTGATCCTTCTTTTGATTTTGAAGTTAGAAATCGAAAGCTCACTTCATTTGATTTTTCCATTTTGAATCAAAATCATGACACCTCTTAGTAATCAGTGAGGCCAACCTAATTCTTCTCTGATTTGTGGTCTGAAAAACAGTAAATTAATCAAATTCAGTGCCCCAGTTACTGTAGCTGTCATGTACATAGTTAGAAAAAGGGGGAAGTCTTAGTAAGGGCAGAAAACGAATAAACCGCCCAACATTGAAGCCTCGAGTTTGGCCAATAGGGTGTCGCCATGTTGATTTTTTGCAACCAGTGGCACCGGACGTGACCATATTTGGACAAGACGGTGGAGCTAACGGCCGTTTGTGTAGCTAGCTTGCTTAGGCAGGTGCATCTGTAATTCACGTTAACTGTCATTTTAACAGGGCTGATAATTTTGTCTAGCGAACAACAGTCTTAAAACTAAATGTACTCACCAGAGAAAGAGAACAGCCAACTCCTAATAAGCTTTTTCAACAGAGAGGGTTAAATTTGCACAGTGCCGTGGGTACATGGTCACTGTAGCCTGATTGACAGGTCACCATGGCAACGACATCATCATAGATAATCCCGCCCTGAAGCATACTCTGCTTTATTATCTATTTTCCTCTAAATGGGACCACAATTTACTAAATGAACAACATGTTGTATTGAAGAAGACTTAAAACTAGCGATTGAGACCATAAACTCATTATGATAGTGTTTTCTGAGGTAATATATCAGCTAAGAAGTAGGGTAATTTTACCATTATTTCTATTGGAGCTTCTTTTTGCAACCAGAAGAGTCGCCCCCTGCTGGCCGTTCAATAGAATGCAGGTTTAAGGGAATTCCGCATTCGCCTCAATTTGCTGACTGGAAGCTTCCCGCCATGACTTGGCCCCAACCACAGTAGTAACAGGTTTTGAGTTTAAAAAAAAGCTCCTGTGATGAATTTAACTAATACTTCACTTCTTCTTTGTATAGGCTGAAGAGAATACAGATATGGGAGGTTCGATAGAGGATGAAGATTTAGATGACCCGAACCTTCAGGTGAGAAATCGTCTATGGACATAAATCCTGATTAATATTTTCTAAATTATTGGTTGTATTAATGGCAACTGCACAAATCTCTAAGCCCATCAGGACGTGAGAACAATATTTGTTTGGTCTGTTTTGATGTTAATTCTTTTTTGACTCTGTTTTGTATTTTTATTTGTTTCTGTTGTTCTACTAAACTGTTAACTGGGTGCTCCCTTAAAGTAGCATGTATGCTCACCCAACCTGCCCTCTATAAACAAATAAAGGTTAAATAAATATTGTGCTCAAATAGACTCTGCGATCATACCACTACACCAGAAATGTATTCATTGGTTACCTCTGTAGTCCCAACAGGAGCTACTGAGGAAAAGGCTTAAGCAGCTCAACACAACAACACACCCCTCATAGTAAAATTAATCATTCATTTTAAGTCACTTTGCATGATTTGAGAGGTTTTTCTAGACTTGAAACATTTTTTTTACCAAGAGTTTGGTACATGTGAACACTAATCTTTAACTTGGGGGTAGTTAAAAAAAGTCTAATCAAAACACTGGTTTTGGAATTCACTTCCAGCAAGTTCAGACTCTGCACCAAGCCAGCGAGCTACACTTAATCAATTTCAACCGATAGTTAAATGACCTCATGAGTAAAAGTGTCAAATCTGTCTGTGCAGTTCAAATACAGCATGTGTCGTAACACAATTACATGTAGTGACTCTAAACTAAGACTGCACTTGTCATACTGTGTGTGTGTTTCCAACACTGGTAGATCACTGGTCCTTCCTCAGTAAGTGTTTGCATTGGCTTGAAGTTACAACACTGTTGAAAATGTAGATTGACACAACTCACCGTGTAGTGACTCCTGTTTTGCTGTTTCTATTTCTGTTTTTGAATCTTGTAAAGTTATTTAAGCACAAAAAGAAAACTAAAAAAAAAGAAACATAAACCTTTTTTTTTTCCAAAGGTTGATATTTTGTGATTCTTTTGGAAAAAGTAAAATAAATATCAACAGTCTTCATTTTGGCAGAGGTGGGTAGAGTAGCCCAAAACTGTAATCAAGTAAAAGTACTGTTTGCAAAAACAAGTACTTTAGAAGTAAAAGTGGTCATCAAAATAACTACTTGAGTAAGAGTACAAAAGTATTACTAAAAAAATTTACTTCAGTTGTGAGTAACTTTGTGATTAACTTAAGAAAAAAAAAACAATGGGTCTTTTTCCCGTAGTCTTTTATTTGATGCGGATGTGACTTGAATGATTTCAGATGGTCTCTCTCGGGTAAAGGTGAAGAAGCGAACATACACCTGATTAGATAACCTGCCCCATTTATAACAGGACAATATTTCTAGTCTTTAGCTCTCAAGTTTGATTACAAAATATAAAATTAATATTATAGCCTTTTCGTACTCTAATAAGTAAAGATTGTTAAAAATATAAATTATTTTCTTGTTGTCCCCGATATAAAGTTATGATTTGGCAAAAAAGTCAATTTTGTAGATAATTCTGTGATGTTTAATAATGTATTGCCTAGTAGTACAGGTGTGTTCACTTCTTCACTTTTACCTGAGGAAGATTATCTGTGGTTGAAACATTATATCTGTCACATCCACATAAAATGACATGTGGCTTCACCAATGAGCATGCCTAGTTAAATGCAGACTGCTTGTACACTGTTAGCTTGAATATTTCCAATAAGACAGAAAGCAGGAGGAGTTTTTCAGCATGATATACTGTGTGTAGCTATTTATTATTAAACGTATTAACATTAACACAACAGACACTGCTCTCTGTCAGCTCAGTGTCAGCGTGGTGTAGCCTTCTGACTTCACGATCGAAACCCGCTGCACCAACATGGTCTCATCCCAGGGCGTCCGATACCAACGCTTCAGACACCCTGGGATGAGACGGGGCTGGCTGCACAGTGCACTAAATTAGCTTTTATTATTTGAAAGCCATACTACCATGCTGTAGCATCTGCCATTATTCTGCTCTAACAGAATCATGCGGAGGCTTGACTGCGGTAAATAAATAAAAAAATAGCACGATAAATGTATCTAAAGGTAGCAGAGGAAAATTGCGATGCATTAAAACTACTTTGACAAGTACAGTTTATTCAAAAAAAGATTCCTTGAGTACATGTGAAAGATTAAATGTGACTCGTTACTACCCACTTCTGAACCAAAGTAGAGTTTGATTTGGTCTATTTTACATGGTTCTGATTCGGTTCTTTTCAAACCCTGCTGTTATAGTAAGAAGCTCAGGACTTTGTTTTGACACCTAGTAAATCTTTAATTGAATTGCAGCTGCAGCTCAATGCGTTCAGAGCTCAGTGGATGTCTGAACTGAAACCGAGCTGTGGAGCAAGTGGATTGAGTGACCGACTGCTGCGAGCTAAAGGTCTTAAGAGGACACAGGACAGTGCTCGGGAGGAAAAAGTAAGTTGTGAAGTGATTTCACCAGGTCATGTACTCGTGATGTATTGTAGAGGGCTGTTACTGACTTTCACAGCCCTGCTGAATGACTGACATGAGCCATCTTCCCTCAGGCCACAGAGCTGTTCTTGAGAGCTGTTCAGGAAGAGCAGAATGGAGCCGTCTATGAGGGTATGTATGTAGGATATATGGTGATCAAAATCACCAGGAAAAGGCAGAAATGTTCGGTTAATCACAAAAAAAACTAGTTCTTTAGGAAGAAGACAAATGGCATGGTTAGTTCAGAGTAATCTTGTGGAAGACGCTAAATCTAATCAGACTTTCTTTAATAATATAGTCATTTCTAAACATCAGTCATCTTAAATGGAATGTGAACGCTTTTCAACTGTCCAGGTGTCATTTAATTTCCATTGATATTAACTGAGAATGTTTAATTGCCACCCATATGGTATTGTAATTTCTGTATGACAAACAAAAAACAGGTGATTGGATTGATTGAGCACTTCGGTTTAATTTTCTTGTTAATGTATAAGTTGACCTCTTTACTTGCAGCTATCAAGTTCTATCGCATGGCTATGCAGCTTGTGCCTGACATTGAGTTTAAAATCAACTACAGCCGTCCTCCTGACGCAGACCGAGTTGGAGGAAACTAGTAAGCTGCTTGTTATTTTGTAGTATTGGCAGACATGGATTGATTAATTAAATCTTAGTCTGCAATGTTTAAACATGCGGGGAAAGGTCTGTGTTTAGAAAGTATGATCTCTTAAAACACAGATTACAATCTATAGCTTAAACTTACCTCATTGATATGAGTATCATAGAGTTGAGTAGAGTTTTTCAGACACTAAAGTGCTTGTTGCAATGTTGTTTTTAAATGAAAGAGGAATTATTTCTTTGTAACCTCTATTTAAAAAAAGAAAAGTTAATTCAGCATCTTCGTCTTTAATAATCAAAGTGTCTTTGTCAGCTTACAGTCATGGCTGAGAGCACTATAATTATCTGTCATTAACTAAAGGGTTACTAAATTGAAACTAGTTATATTTTTGTTAAGTTTGGTGGAGAACAGATGTTCACTTACATCAAAGCTCAACAGTCACACCCAGGATTGATACTGTGTGGTGACCCATTCACACAGTAAACAGATGTTTCCTAGGTCCTTGCTTACATCTGGAAGGTGAATTTTCTCACTTCTTAAAGTGAACATTTGTGTTTTTATTGCAGCATGGAGGATAATGATGTTGACGGTGAGATTGAGGATCTGCTTTCCTACTTTGAGCAGGAGCTCAATCTGGAAAGCTCCTTTCCAAAGATCTGCACTCCTGAGTTGGACATGACTCAGATGCATATTTCAGGTAAAAATCTGTTATTTTTATGAGAACATTTCTAAACTCACTATCAACTTGTGTTATTTATTTATAACTCATTTGTTTCCTGTTTTATTTGACTGCAGCCTTGCCGCGGGAAATCCTGATGTACATATTCCGTTGGGTCGTGTCGAGTGATCTGGACATGCGAGCCCTGGAGCAGCTCTCTTTGGTTTGCCGTGGGTTTTACATTTGTGCAAGGTCAGCTCCTCCGTCATAACTGTGCATTCAGACCAAACACGAATTTAATCCACGCAACGCTTACCTCGCGGGGGTTTTATCGCTGGACATCCCTGGAGTGTTCACACACAACGCGATAACCCGAAAATATACCATTACTACAGCTGTATGAACCCAAAATCAACATTTTGCTGTGATTAAATAGCAATAAACGGATCAAACTGATGCCGAAATAACTACAATATGATGAAGATTTGTTAAACATATGAATTCATGCTTTGTCATGTCTGTCAGCAAGACAGCAGGACAACAACTTCTAAAATGTTTGTATTCTGAATGGAGTTTGGATTGATCAGGGCTATGCTAACTTGGTCACAGTAAAGTACGACGACAGCTGGAATAAAGTTACATACACATGTTTTCTGAACTCACCAGGTAGTTCAACTTCCTCGCTTTCTTTTCTCCCAGCAATGTCCAGTTTTGTCCGGTTTTTATATAAATATGAAATAGTGCCAAACGACGCTAACAACAACGGATGTGCACGGAATCTAGCTGCTGAGAAGCTCGAGTGAAGATAAATTAAAGTTGTAATTCCAAAACCTAAAGTAAAAAGCTAATTTAATAAAAGCAGTTTACTCCGAGCTCCTCCCACGAGCAAACGGCGTAGTTGTCAGAGCATAATCCAGTCCGACCACAAGTGTTTATTTGTCCAAAAGTTGGAGTGCTGCTCCCTGCTCCTCTAGCCCAAGTTTAGCAGCTCTCAGCCGGCCTGCAGATTTTCAATCGCCCACTCTGCCTGGCCCTCTCCACACAACGCTCTGAAGCTATCGGTGACGTACGATATGTACAGTTCTCTAAGCGTTTTTGCATTGACTTTGTATGTAAACTCATCGCCCCAAACGCTCGCTTTGCTTTTGGTCTGAAAGCACCATAACAGATATGTGTGACAGCTTGTTTGACAACCACTTCCTTTTATCAGGTTTTGCCTCTCAAAATTGCTGTCTCGGGATCTGGCAATTGGCGACCTTGCATTGTTGCTACACAATAGTTAAAGTAGCTTTTAATTTCCCTCCAGGGACCCTGAGATTTGGCATTCAGCTTGTGTAAGAGTGTGGGGACGGAACTGCACCAAAGTTGTGCCCTTCAAATCCTGGAGGGAGATGTTCCTGCAAAGGCCTCGTGTCCGGTTTGATGGTAATTAAGTATTTTTTCAATTACAATATCAGGATGCTCTGTCATACTTTGAGACCAGTACTGATATCTTATATTTTCCGACCTTTATCATCAGCCCTTCAATGTGTAAAAGTTCTGTAACAATCATAAATCCAGGTGCAAAACATTGTGAGACATACCGGCTCTCAGCATGCTGCACATTGTTGCCCTATGCAGTGGGAGGTCTACACAGAGTTTTTGAGGGCGCTGAAGTGTTTCTATCAGTCACAGAAGAAAGATGAAAGCTTGTGAAATGTGAAACCTCTGGGCTTATGCTTGGTTTCAGTACACAAGAACACAAAACACCAGTTCTAAAGCCAAATGTCTCAAATTGCTGGTTCAACAATCGGCTGAATGTTACCAAAATAAACATTGGATCAACCTTGTTACTAAAAGATAATACTGACCAATGCTGCTGCCAATACTAATGAGTCAGTCTTCTGTTTTTACCACACTACTCATCCAATGAAGATGATTTACTAGATGTTGAGCTTTCCATTCATTTTGATTTCACAGGTGTCTATATCAGCAAGACATCATACATTCGTCAAGGAGAGGAATCGCTGGATGGATTTTACAGGGCTTGGCACCACGTTGAGTACTACAGGTAGATGTTTGATTTCAGTCATTGTTTTTTGATTGTGAGCTGTATAGATATCACAGCTGAGGTTTGACATGGTTATCACAGGTACCTCCGCTTCTTCCCTGACGGCCATGTCATCATGCTGAACACCCCCGAGGACCCTCTGTATGTTGTTCCTCGCTTGCGTACCAGGAACACCAGGTACGCCTTCTCTGTGTCCCCAGCTAGAACGAACGTTGCAACATGTAAACCTGTTTCACACGTCGAACGGCAGCACTTTTCATGACGGGTGAATTTCATTTCATTTTACAGAATGGATTCTGTTCTGCTCGGTCATTTCCGTCTGTCACAGGAGACAGACAATCAAACCAAAGTTTTTGCTGTTGTTGGCAAGAAAAAGGAGGAGGTGAGAATATGTTTGGGGCGTTTGTGGGGTGGGATAAAGATATAGGAAAGTGGCTATAGCACCACAGATGGAGTTTTGACCTATTTGTTTACTCATCATGTTAACATTTTCTTTCAACTGCAGCTAGTTCTGAACTGAGAACATACTGCATTTAATGATTGTGTTTGACAGAACCTTTTTAACAAAGTTGAAGAATGAGTAAATACAAATTAATTACATAATTATGGAAACCAATTCCTCCCAGGAAATAAACAAATTGTAACAAATGATGAAAAAAACTTATACAACTTTTGACTGACCATTACAGTGTTTTTAGTATTTATTTTTTTCACATCAGGAATGGGGGTGGATTTATTTATTGTCAAATTTTTTGCTTTATAACCCAGCATGCATCGTGAGGTAATGACAGAAGAACCTTTTACTCATAACAATAGCGTATTAAAATTCAAATATTAGCTAGTGTTAGATTAATTATATTATTATACTAATGTCATAGTGGCACATTAGTGAGTGACACATGAACGCTCACCTGCACTTTGCCGAGAAAGTAAAACGTTAACCAGTCAGTTTATGGCTAAGCTTGTGAATTCTGTTATTTGTTAACAGAAAGCGGCCGAGTTTCAAAGGAATCGGTTCTGCAGGCGGAACCCACCTCCGGAGGCTGAACACAGCTTCCACGTGGGACTGCATCTGTCCTCTGGGGGGCGTCAGAGTTTCAGTAAGCTGGTGTGGATCCACCACTCCTGCCACATCACTTATAAGTAAGAGACATGATGGAAGTGGAAAAGAAAAATTATCTCCCCATTAGTTTCAAAATTGTACGGAAGCGCATTGCATTTACCAAAGGGAAAAAAAATAGACACCCTATTTCTACAAACTAAGCGTTGTAGTGTCATCAACATGATATGACATCTTATCTCGTAATTATGACATCTTATCTCGTAATTATGAGATAGGGTGTCTATTTTTTTTTTCTTTGGTGAATGCAATGCACTTCCGTAAAATTGAGATTAATTATGTTTTTTTTTTAGGCTGACTGGAGAAACTGTTGTCACAGCGTTTGACCTGGACAGGATGTACACGCCCTTCTTCTTTGCACGTGTGAAGAGTTACACTGCTTTCTCCGAGCAGCCTCTTTAGGCAGCCTGGAGACCTGCACATGATCCCACAGCTAAAGTCCATTCACCATTTTAACACAAAGCATACTTTTCAGCCTGTTTACTTTGTGCTGCAGCTGGATTATGGTGTTAATATATGAACCCTCATGTTTCCTACATGTGAGCATGTTTCGTTTCAGGTTTACATAATAGAAATCTACTTATTTTCTGATTTCAGAAATGATGGTTATGTGATGAAAGCTAAAATAATTAGCACCCTTTCCCGCCTGTTTCAAGCAATGAATGTTTTTGTTTCATGGTGCACTTTCTCCCTCAAATAAACAGTGAACAGAATGTGCTCTTATATTTGATTTATTTACTTGTCTGTTTTGATTTGTTTGAACTGAATGACTTGTATTGACAAATGCTGCATGGAAGGGCATTATGTCACAATGTGTTGTTAAAACAAAAGTAAATGTCAGCCTCGGGCTTGTGATGTGTAACCAGTCAGGTCATTTTTACCAGAACTAACACTTCTTTAGAATCAATGTTCACTCATGGCTTTAGAAATCACAGTAAAATTAGATATCCTGTTATACAACCTCAGTGAAAAGACATTGCAGATGTGATTTTAGACTTCAGCATTGTTTGTCTTGCTGAGGACACACACGGGTATAATCCAGGTATTACATTTTCTGGGAACCAAGCATTGACACATAAACAGGATTTGCGCAGGGGAAAAAAATAAATGTGAAAGTTGTATTGGATTAGGCCAAAATGATTTGAGGCTTGTTTTTACTATTGTTGGTTTTTCAGGAGGAAAAAGCTATAAAAGAACAATAAAAAAACCTTGTTTGCGGCCAATTTTAAGTTGGTTCTCATATGCTCCCGCTTTGCTTTGATGCTGTCATACTCATGTTTGACAGTTAACGTTGCTGTGTTCTCATCTGTAACAAAGCCAAAGCAGTAAAGTTGCTGCCTTCAATGCTTGAGGTTAATTGTCCAATCCTAATTTGAATTTAATAAAATTGCCATCAATTTGCAAATTTGCAATACATTAAAAATAGGGGAAGATAAAAATAAAAGGCTGTCCACTCTGATTGAGTCTTTTACAGTAATTTATGATTAATCAAAAAATGAATCTACTCATGTTAGCATGTTGCTATTTGTATGACTACAATAACTTGAGATTTTCTGTATCACCAGAGGTGACGGTGTGCTGCCTTTTTAGCAACACAGTGATGAAGCCTGAGAAGATTGATAGCACTGTGAAATCTGTACGCTAAATATGAAGCTACAACCACCAGCAGCGGTTTAGCTTAGCAAAAGACAAAAAAAAGAGGGAAACAGCTAGCCTGGATGTGTCTGAAGTTGACAAAATGTGCCTACCAGCACCTTTAAAGCTCGCAAAGTTACGTTATATCTTGTTTTTTTTACCTGTTTTAAACCAGACTAAAAACGACACACTGGTTTTACATGGGTTTATGTGCTGGATTTTTTTTTTTTTTTGTTCGTGGGCAGTTACTTGCTGGAGTCTCTGCTGGTCACAGGGATGACAAGGTCCTTGATTCATTTTTCCTATACTGTTAATGAACTGTTGCATTTTACACAGTTTTCCTTATTAGCAGTTTTGTTGTCGCTTTACACTTGAAGCCCGATAAATTAAGTCCTTAAGGCCAAACTTACTTATTTAGACAGACTAAACAAGAGCCTGAGCTGAACACCATGCTGACAACTGGATCAACCTATGAATGGAGTGCCTACTTAAGCCTACTTAAGAACCACACTCTAAGGAGTTGTCCAACACATAATTTATGAATAAATGATTAAACTGACACATCCTAATCACACTGCTGTTTTCAGGGAGAAACCTCGACAGCGTCACCCCGCCCACTCTGTCTCCCTCAGGCCATTGCCTCTGAAAATCAGTGAGTAAGGCATTGTTAGCTTAGTCGCTGGCCGGCAGACACGCCACCAAAGCTCACAAACAGTTGCTCTGTCCTGCAAATGCAAGCACTGTGTGACACACAGCATTCCCCTGCATTAAGTCTGCACACAGTGCTGAGGAGGAGGAGGTCAGAGGGATGCCACTTAAGTGGAAAGGACTTAAGGAAGTAAATGTGGGCTACTGTCACAATATTGATCACTGGCTACCTGATCCATGCATACCTCTTTAGAGTCAAACATGTATGGTCACAACATTCTCGCTGACTTCAACCTCATTCCACTAAGAGCGAGCACTTATCGATGGACCAAGAAAGGAATAAAGTGTTTTTTTAGCCAATTTATGTACAATTTTAAGCGGAACTATGAGGCTTGTGTCATAAAGAAGTATTGGTTCAAAGCTTTTTTAGCAGTTATAGTAAAACATTTATATACACATATACTGTGTATAACAAAATTATAAACGCAGCACTTTTGTTTTTGCCCCCATTCATCATGAGCTGAACTCAAAGCTCTAAGACTTTCTCTATGTACACAAAATAAAATCAAATATTGTTCACAAATCTGTCAAAATCTGTGTTAGTGAGCACTCCTCCTTTGCCGAGATAATCCATCCACCTCACAGGTGTAGCATATCAAAATGCTGATCAGACAGCATGGGTATTGCACAGGTGTGCATTAGGCTGGTCACAATAAAAGGCCACTCGAAAATGTGCAGTTCCATCACACAGCACAATGCCACAGATGTCGCAAGTCTTGAGGGAGCGTGCAATTGCCATGCTGACTGGAATGTCCACCACAGCTGTTGCCCGTGAATTGAATGTTCATTTCTCTACCATAAGCTGTCTCCAAAGGCATTTCAGAGAATTTGGCAGTACATCCAACCGGCCTCACAACCGCAGACCACATGTAACCACACCAGCCCAGGACTTCCAAGATCGTCTAAGACCAGCCACCCGGACAGCTGCTGCAACAATCAGTTTGCATAACCAAAGAATTTCTGCACAAACTGTCAGGAACCGTCTCAGGGAAGCTCATCTGCATGCTCGTCGTCCTCCTAAGGGTCTCGATCTGACTGCAACTTCGTACAGCCATTGAAGAGGAGTGAACCAACATTCCACAGGCCACAATCAACAACCTGATCAACTCTACGCGAAGTAAGAGTGTTGCACTGCGTGAGGCAAATGATGGTCACACCAAGTCCAGTTTCCGGACCCACCCAGAGCCCCGCAATACAGTGAAACCACACATTTTTGAGTGGCCTTTTATTGTGACCAGCCTAAGGCACACTTGTGCAATATCCATGCTGTCTGATCAGCATCTTGCTATGCCACACCTGTGAGGTGGATGGATTATCTCGGCAAGGGAGAAGGGCTCACTAACTAAAATATTTGAGAGAAATAGGCCTTTTGTGTCCATAGAGAAAGTTTCAGATCTTTGAGTTCAAAAGTGTTGCGTTTATTGTTTTTATATATATATATATATATATATATATATATATATATATGTGTGTGTGTGTGTGTGTGTGTGTATGTATGTATGTGTGTGTGTGTGTGTATATATATATATATTATGGAAATAAAAAAGGATAACAATCTTACTTTCCTATATTAACACTTAATTTTTATTCAGACATCTCATCACTCGAACCAAAGTGGTAATGGCCTTTACAAATGTTGTTTTCCCCAAACCCATGTTAACATTCACTTAGCTTAATTTTTACTATAGGTAAATCAGTGTATCTTTTTAATACCTCACAAATCTTTAAGAACTTTTTGTAAAATATTTATTGATACTTTAAATCAAAAAGCTTCTGTAATTGATTATACATTACTTTGACAATGCATTGTAACTATTATAGTATATTTTATTTATTGGAGCCAGTTGGGCTATGCTTTGAGCTAAATGCTAATATCAGCATGCTACATGCCCTCAGTGACAATGCCGATGTTGAGCATTTTTATTATGCTCACCATCTTCATTTAGCGTTTTAGCATGCTAACATTTGCTTATTTGCACTAAACTGACAAATTAACATTGCCGACAGCTTGATTAACCTGTTTTCACAAACCATTCAATAGATATAATTATAAGGCTCAATGAACTAGCAACCCTCTGTTGCTCTCCAGATTTTTTTTTTTTGTCTTCAAGCAATGTTATTTGTTGCATTTACATAATTTTCAAGAAATGAAAACAGCTAGATTTACAATCTCAGTTTGTTTTTAATGTCTTACAGTGAGTAAAGCTGTTGAGTCACAACATGTTAACCCAGATTTACCCCAGATTTCAGAAAATATATATATTTATTCAAACTATTTATAAAATGTATGTGATATCTCATTACATACCTGTATGCTTCCTTGGCCTTTATCACTTGGGTATTAATTTAATGCTAATCGTGCCCTGTAACAGGGCAAGCATGTAGCTGAAAATGTAAAACAAAATTAACTATAACTCAATTTTTGAGTATACATGGTTCATGCATGTTAAACAGGTTTTGTGGACCAGATTAATCATGCAGAGAAAATGGGGCCTTTGTATATATTATTCACATTTTAACAATCATTTCTGATGCAATGAACATGAATCTAGGTCACCTTTACATTTGAGCCACATGTCATGCTCATTCAGTGGGTAAGGTCATACTGTACTTCATTAAATTGAATCAGCATGGTAGAGCAGTGCAACATTGCTCTACAGCATGGGTGTCAGATTTACAGAGTGCACAATTCAAACATCCTTGTACTTTTGTTTTCTATACCAAAATGTACTGTGTAGGACTCCAGCAATCGTTTAAATAAAATAACATCAACATCAGGAAGAACATATGAATAAAAAGTTGAATCACCACAACCTTATTTCTCCACCCAAAAACAAACATTAATTTTCATGTAATGACTTTGTTGTTTTAACTTAAAAAAATTGTGTTAATATGGTAAAATTAAGGAAAAGGGCGTTTTTGGAAAAATGCTCTTTTGCTTTCTTGCCGGGAGTTGGATGAGAAGATTGATACCACACTCATAACTGTATGCGTAATATAAGGCTACAGACAGCAGCCGGCTAGCTTAGCTTAGCATAAAGACTAGAAATAGAGAAACAGCTAGCCTGGCTCTGTCCAATGGTGAAAAGATCTGAAGTGAGCTTTAGAGGTTTTGGTAGGCTGATTATGTTACCTTTAGACAGAGCCAGGCTAACCCCTGTTTTCAGTCTTTATGCTAAGCTAAGCTACCGTGCTGCTTCGTATCTTACAGACATGAGAGTGGTATTGATCATCTAAGCTAACTCTTTAACTAAGAAAGCAAAAATGCATAGTTCCCAGCTATTCCATGATAAACAACACTGCGTTCAGTTATGTGTCAAATTAGGAATGATGGTTTAGGACATTTGGTATTTCCAAAAAAAGAAACAAAGATTCAGGCACAGGGTTTGAACAGGGAATTTGACATTATTAGTATGAAATGGACCAACATGAACATCTGGTGATTGCATACTGAAAAGGTGAAAAATGCTACATTAGAAACCAAATCAAATGGTCCAGAAGGCACCCTATTTATGTAAAGATTAAAAAATAAAATTAACTGCATAGTATTTGACAAAAGAATTCCACCACAAGGTTCATTTAGTAGCTGTTTTGGAGGTTTTGAACATATCACATGTGCTGACGAAGAACATGGGACAATCAAAAGCGCCAGAACAGCTACTTAATGCATCTTGTGGTGAGATTGTTTTTTCAACTGCTGTGTCCAAGGTCAATACTGAGCTTTAATTCTCTTTTATTCTCTTTATCAGAATAAAAATATTTTAGTATTTAGCAATTAATTATACAGTATTATTACATTCACTACTTAAATAATATCAATAAGCAGTTTCACTGCAGATCTAATGGCCATCGCCTTATTTAATTAATTTTAATTAATTCAACTTCTAATGAAATTTACTGGATACAGCTACAGTAGATATAACCGATTTATGTAACAAGTGGGATGATAAAAACTACTGAGTTGATATTGTGCTCCTAAAACACGACACAACTGTCCTACTGCCCAACTACTGGTTTAAATATGAATCCTAGCATAAGCAGTACACTATGCTTTGATTAGATGGCTAAATATTCCAAATTGGAGACCTTGCTCAACAAATATAAAGCAAATGCATTTTCTGCTGTTCCAAGCTGTCACTAAAATGCCTTACAGTATTACAGGGCACAATTTAGGATTATGCAACAGCCCCGACAGGAGTGACATAAAGGAAAACACAAGATGATGCATTACACATTTTAGGACCATCATAAGCACTGTAATATTTTAATTGTCTCGTGGGTTGTTGAAACAGAGACGTCATCGAGTGTGATGAAACCCTCAGCTGCCAACACACTCACTGGAGAGTTCATCTTTGGACCTTCTGTGTGTGAGGCATCATTGAATTAGTCAAAGTGTGTGTTTGTTTTTTGGTAGCAAGAAAGAGCTTTTCGCTTCGGACTGAATTTCCTTTAGAAGCTGGGGGAGGCAATATTGTACAGTGTCAACCGTACTACAGTACTGTTTTCCTTTAACTATATTAATTTAATAATTCAATACTATTAGTAGGAATGTGTGTAAAAACATGGAAAGTCTCTGGATATTTGTAGCTATGGCTTATTTCATCTCAAGTGAGCGCAAGACTATTCTAGATTAGAAGATATCTGTACCTCCTAGCAGCATTAGCTAACACGCTACAGTGAGAATCGGGTGACGGTTTCTTAAATGTCAATCGACCCTCAGCTTCTTGTGTGCAGAGCACTCCATAGATGATGTCCCATTTGCATGTCCATTTGTTGATACAGGAGAGCCATTCTGGAGCTCCTTCTTTAGAGAAGCACTGGTCTTCTTGTAATTCTTGTATGAGAGAAAAAGAGGCAGAGAGAGCATGTTATTACACATAATGTAATCATTAAATGTAATTACTGAAATCCAAATGTCTGTTTAAAAATAAAGAGAGTATGTTCGAAGAGTTGCTAAGTCGCTTTGGATGAAAGCGTCAGCTAAATGTAAATGATCATCTAAATGATCGAAGAAACTTAGAAACCGTGTCTTCATCTCACAGTTTGTTCACCAGAGAACACCGACAAATTTATTTTTCACCTTTCAAATGTCCCGATGGCTAGGTAGCAGTTCTTCAAAACATAATTTTAAAGGCTTCTTATCAAAAAATGTTGTTGATGTTATGTGTTAATGAAAAATAAATCTAGTATCTCCAATATTGATATTGTTATCTACCTCTAAACATCAGTACTGGCTGAATGTAACGTGCAAATGTTAAACCCAGTAAGCCTGCTAGCAGTAACAGAACTAGTTCACCAGATTAAGCTTTTGTTTTTATCTTAATATAAACACAAATACACAGCTGCATTTTTAATATGAAGGATAATGTAGGCTTTATTCTATTTTCTTTTATAATCAACATATATATATATATATATAGGTAGTTATTCAGGACATTCCCACTTACTCTCAGCATCAAGCCTATTTATTTCTGAAGATGTATATATTTAAAACTGGGTCACAAATATAACATTTAATTAAAAATACAATTAGTTATTGTATACAATTTAGTTATTTTATAAAACAGCTGGACATTGTAGCTTTTTGCAAACATTAGTGAAACTGGAATAAAGAGTGCATTTGTTAGGGACTATTTTCATCGGTGGATTAACACATTTGGTGCTCTGATATTTACAGCAGCCAGACGGTGTATGTGGGACTGACTCAATTAAAGAGGTGGTATTGTGCTCATTTTCGGGTTCAAAATCTTATTTAGGGGTTGTACCAGAACAGGTTTACATGGTTTAATTTTCAAAAAACACCATATTTTTGTCATACTGCACATTGCTGCAGCTCCTCTTTTCTCCCTGTGTGTTGAAGGCTTCGTTTTAGCTATGAAGTGATACATCTGACCTCTACAAGATCTTTGTTGGGAGTTGCACATGCGCAGTTCCTAGTTAAAGACTACTAGCCAATCAGAAGAAGATAAGGGCAGGTCAGTGAGAAGCCGGTTCAGCTTTATATCCCCTTGCAGTTTATTATGTCCTTTGACTGCCTGGAGGGTAGCTAGTGTTTGGAAGGGAGAGGAGGTGTGTGCTGTAGCTCAGTGTTTTTCCACCGGTGTTTTTGAGGCCGTGTCGGAGTGAGGCGCATTTAGCTTTCATCCCTGTGACGTCACAGGGACGAGAGGGAAGCGGCTGGACCACAAACAAGCTGTTTTCAGGCAGTTCAGAGCAGAGTTTTCTGTGGGAGATGGGAACTCCCTTTGGGGTGGACTTTGGGCTTTTTCACTTTGCAAAATTACATGCACATAAAGGAGAGGGAAAAAGCCAAAAAGCATAATACCACCTCTATAAACTACAGTGCCCATGTTCATTGTAATAAAGTAACATGTCAACAAGTGCTGCAATGTGGCTCACTGATGTGTTTTGAACAGTTTTTGTAAAGCTCTGTGGCACAGATGAATAAGATATACAGGTGCTGGTCATATAATTAGAATATCATCAAAAAGTTGATTTATTTCAGTAATTCCATTCAAAAAGTGAAACTTGTATAATGTATACATTCATTCCATACAGACTGGTATATTTCAAGTGTTCATGTGATGATTATAACTGACAACTAATGAAAACCCCAAAATCGGTATCTCGGAAAATTTGAATATTGTGAAAAGGTTCAATATTGAAGACACCTGGTGCCACACACTAATCAGCTAATTAACTCAAAAACACCTGCAAAGGCCTTTAAATGGTCTCTCAGTCTAGTTCTGTAGGCTACACAATCATGGGGAAGACTGCTGACTTGACAGCTGACCAAAAGACGACCATTGACACCTTGCACAAGGAGGGCAAGACACAAAAGGTCATTGCTAAAGAGGCTGGCTGTTCACAGAGCTCTGTGTCCAAGCACATTAATAGAGAGGCGAAGGGAAGGAAAAGATGTGGTAGAAAAAAGTGTACAAGCAAT
>NC_060164.1:12570013-12597513 GCF_021292245.1 Micropterus dolomieu | reverse complement strand
ACATACTCGGCTGACAATACAGAACAAAACACTACTAATAGCTAAAAGTCAGTAGAAATCTTCTGAGAGTCTATGGGAGCCTGGAGGTTACTGACTCTAAGCAGGACAAGTATATCCAGCTGCAGCTCACAGACCTGACGGAAGTTGAACTTCCAAATATGGTTTGTCCCAGAAGCCACCTCGCAAAAAACGTGATGACGTTAATCTCAGCTCACGTACAGTATAGATCCTAATGAAAACCGTTTTATTCTTAAGAGGCCAACAGAACTTTAAATACACTTCTGAGAAGTTTTTTGGCGAGAAATCAACTGTGTAGATTTCAAATATCAGCAGTTTTCCGAAAATTGACAGCGAATCCAAAATGTGTTCAAACGTTTTCGGAATTGAGAAGCTCCACAAGTGCCGACCAACGTTACCAGACGCTGCACAGCAACACAATGGAAGTTAACCCTATCTGCTTACAGCCGACCTGCACCTCTGTAGAGTTAACCAGTCGACATGCATACAATCAGTAACTTTAGTAACATCACCGTGTGATGGTTAGTGTAAGAGTAATGTACTTCAGGGGGCTGTCAGGAATAGTTAGCTAGTTAACTCCGGTTAGCTCCACGTTTGTCTGCAGGCTGCATCTGGACCCTTCTCAAGCAGGAAGCCACAGGCAACATTCGAAGACCATGACTACAACCCTTGACATGTTTACAATAGAAAGAATCTTTACTGTAAACATTAACACATTTGCATGGCCTAGGGCCGGAGGGCTCTGCAGCATGATTAAAACCACCCAGAACATCATTGGTGTCCATGTACCGACTATTACTGATATCGATGAGATGAGGTGTCTGTGCAGAGCCCAAAGTATACTAAAGACAGTACGCATTACAGCCAAAGCATGTTCTGGCAAGAGACACAAAAGCATTAACTTTTTCAGCAACTTGACCTACAGTAGCTTCTCTGTTGGATCAGACCACATGAGCCTTAGCCGCCCATGACCCTGTCGCCGATTTCTTCCCTGGACCACTTTTGATAGGTACTGACCAATGCAGACCGGGAACACCCCACAAGAGCTGCAATTTTGGAGATGCTCTGACCCAGTTGTCTAGCCATTACAATTTGGCGCTATAAAAGTTGCTGAAATCCCTACGCAACGGTTCGACACAAGCAATGGACCAATGACCCGTCGTCAGTAAAAATGTATGTCGGGCAAGGTGATTGGCCAGTCACCGTTTTGTTTAGGCTAGTGACAGTTGCTCTGTCTGCATCAGAAGTCAGCTGCCTATGTCCAGGGCTGCCAACTATTTAATTTAGTTTGGAGTGGGATTCCGTATTGGAGGTCTGTTCATTTTAGGCCTTCTGTATCATAGCAAATTTTTAGCATTAAACACTTAATTTCCTGCATTCTGATGAAAATTCTGCACGACGTCCTGCCTTTTCTGCATCAATTTATGGTGGAAACTCACAAAACTCAGGCAGCAGGTGTCTATATAAAATATACAATATATCAGAATATAATTCAGTAGGTGTATAGCTTTCAAGCATTCTGTATTTCTTTTTCTTTCGTGTTTTACTCTTCCCTCCTCTTTGTGTCTTTGTTTGGGGAAGTTAAATGTGGCACCTTTTCACCTCAAGGATAAATTAATTAATTTTAATTCAGTTAGAAACTCCTGGACTGAATGTTCAGAACATTTTGCATCTATCTTATCCTATACAGTATATATCTCCCTGCCCTATACTCTGCTGTTCATTACTTGCTCTGCTGACATGATAGAATGCCAGACAGACACAGAACGCATTTGGGACTGTATAGATGAGACCTGTGCAAAACGAAACTAACTGAAAATACTTCACCACAAATCCTCACATGGTAACTTCAGCAGCTCTGTTCAGCTCACATTCCCAACAGAGAACGCTTCAGATTATACATTTTTATATTGCAAAACTTTACCAGCTCTTTTACTTTTACTTAAGTAAAGGATCTAAATACTTCCTCCACCACTGGATAGATGTAATCCACTCCCAATACAAAGTCATATAGCAGCTATCTATAGATAGGGGCATGAAGAAACAGTCACACGCACTGCCCGATCACAAACTGTCTGCCACTCACTGCGCGAGAGCGGTTTCGCTTGATTCCAGCTGGGTGTAGTGTAATCGCACGGAGCCGACGCTATCAGTTATAGGATATAGCCTATTCGTTTTTTCCCAATGCTTGAGAAAATTGATGTATGGCGTGTGAAAAGTGTCAACTGCGTGAGTCTCATGCTCAATGCGTGAGAGTTGGCAGCTCTGCTATGTCCTATGCTGTCTCCAAAGGCAACATTGTAACTGTTGGGTATCTTAAAGTTCCACATGTCCCCTGGCTGCTCTGCCTCAACTCTCTGTAATTTATGTAGTTTGCTGATGAACAGATAATGGTACTTGCTGCTGAAGTAACTGATAACGTTTGCTAACTAGCTGTCGTTATCTAATTAGCTATGATCACTAGTTGCACACCTAACTGAGCTGACACTTCCCGGACTGGGAGCTTGGAGCACCTGGGGAGTGTTAAGTGTTTAACAAGCACTGGAGGGCAGTGCACTGGGTGGGGGGGGGGGGGACCCAGCAGGAAATGATGGCGGGGAGATTGCTTTACTTTTTGCTAAACCGCTAACTGCTGCTAAGAGTATGTGTCTGTACCTGCAGTTAGTTAGCTCCATTAGCCGTGCAGCTAGCAGTCCTATTGCCAAGAGCCAAACCCTTCAATAAAACACCTCAGCCCTGTGTTCCCTGTCTCTGTCGGTCCCGGAGGATGTAACACATCAACTTTGAGGACAAAATGTTCATTGGCTGCCTGATATATCCCACCCACTGACATATGCCATGATAATAAGATAATCAGTGTTATTCACTTCACCTGTCAGTGGTCATACTGTTATGGCTGATCGGTGTATATCAGGCTATAAAGCTATTAAGAGCCTGTGTATGAGAGAGCACATGATTTTAGTAATGATCAGCATCCCCTGAGTTAAATCTCCACACAAACTGAATACTTACATAATAATCACCATGCTTATCTCAGAGATGTCGGAACAGACTTTGTCGTGGACTTGTCTTGCTATTTTATTTACTTATCAACGCAGATATCAGAAGAGATGCTAGCTGTATTAATTAGCAACTTTGTTTAAGAATATGGTTTTATTTGTACATAACATCTGATTTATTTTAATCTAAGCAGGAGTTAGGCAGCTGAACTGTTTTTATCTAAAGTTTTTATTCCAACAATCCAACAACTCATGCACATGTATCAGCCCTTATTCTTCAAATAAACTGCTCATTTGATCTTACTTTGTTGAGTTTTCACTTTAATGAATAAATATTTAAACATTACTATGAATACCCTAAACAAGTAGTTTACTAGGTGTAATAATAGGTGAGATAGAAAAGGAGATGAGATACCAGCAATTAGACCAAAGCATCACAATTATTTGGGCTAAGTAATACAGTATCAAGCAGTGTTTTGGTATATGTTCCCAGACGGAGGCAAGGTATGTGTAGGGGACGACTGTGCATGGAGGAACTGTTCGTGGACAGAGTGGGGAGATTGGAGCTCCTGTTCACGTTCATGCGGAGTGGGTCAGCAGGAGAGGATCCGAACCTTCCTCAGCCCTGGGACCAACGGTTCGTGGTGTGAAGATATTTTGGGGGGAAATCTGGAGCATCGCTTTTGCAACATCAGGCCCTGCAGAGGTCAGTCAACTGTTCAACATGTAGACTCAAAATGAAATTTTTTATTCAAGTTACTCAAACATTTTGTTTTATGCCTGTCTTGAGCATAAATAGTCACTGGAGGGATTATCTAGCTTCAGTTTTGCATATGTTTTACCCATACTTTCCAGACATGAATTAATTTCCATTTATTTAAATAGGATATAAAATTTGAGATTTTACAGTGGACCACATCTGTGATCATTATCAGATTTACATTATTGTTATAAAGTAATGTTGTACAGACTTTTCAAATCCTTCTGAAACTACAACTGCATTGCCACTGCTTTGGCTCACAGAGTTTGTGGCAAAATCTGATTAGCTTTTTCTGAGAGTGAGCACCCTGAGTCAGTGGAATGAGTTGGAAGTTGGAATAGGCAGAGAGAGAGAAAATTATAAATAGATAAGCATGAGGATAGTCAGTCATCCAGACTGAAATTATGCTGAGCATAATTTTATATTGTGCTTAAGTGGACTAATCATCAATTTATGAAATGTCCACAAAGAAATTGCCACATGGTGAACCTGGACTGGAACCTAAACTTGAAAATGAAAATGTAATTCTAACATATTATAATTAATAATTATCTGAGTGAAAATGAAAAGTCCAATTTGCATTTTTATTTTCACATACTTGTGTGAAAATGAAAATAGCATTTGACATTGCATTTAAATGTACATGTCAACATGCACTGTGTGGGTCAACATGAAAATGAAAATCTAATCTGTCAGTCATCTCATCAAGGCTGGTCTTTCGTCACTTTCTCTTCTTATCATCTTGTCTAGTTACAATGTTATACATTCTCAAGGTTTAAGTTAGTTTATTTATCATTATACAACATAAGGCTGTACAACAAAACGAAACCTACCTACTGAACTGCTCAAGGATGGATTGGTATCGACTTCAAACTTGGAACCTGTACATTTTGCCATTGTTTGTACCTTTACTCTTCATTTTGCATGTTAGCGTGTTGATCTTGGCGTTAGCATGTTTTGCGGATAACGTGGTTGGCTAGCATGTATTGTAGGCCCACAAGCTGTCAGAGTATTACAGAGTATTTTTATAATATTTTTTATATATTTTAAAGGATCTGAATAGGCCTATGTTACTTTGTTCACCACTGGCTTAAAAATCCAAAGCTTCTGGTTGCATAGAGGTTGGAGAGTTTTTGACTGCATCATTAATAATTTAGCACGCATTTGGCTACACTTCCCAACATCAGCTACTCTCACTATCTTTCATTACAGGCAAATGATTTTGTCCAGGAATCGTAAAATCAAAATGCTAAAAAAAACCTACAGTTACCACATTCATCGGGTCCTATGCTTCCAACTTCCACTCTGTGTGTGCACGCGCATCCATGTTGCTTGGTAGCGAACGTGCTTCCAGCGTGATCACGGAATTCACCCGGAAACAACACATGATCAGCTTAACGGCTCTGGCATTTAGTAGGCTACAGAGAAAGCTATGAACTTTGCACAAAAATGATCAGCCATTAATTCAATATAGCCAATATAAGACAACTTCGGGGATGTTATCTATTAACCACTCAGAGTGAGAAATACAAGGTGTGACGTGTGAACATGTGAACTGGCTGAAATGCGCCCATGTGTCTCACAGAGAATGCTTGCGACTTGAGAGCCCTGTCACATAATGATGCTGATTTGTTTAATAAATTAATTCAATCTTGGTCAGGTCTGCAAACAACTATTAATGGAATTCTGATCAATCAGGGCTATGCTGTGCTAACTTGTTTCAAAGCAAAGTACAACAATAACAAATAAACCTGTTAGCTCTCTGCAGCAGACAGGTTGAGAAGCGCAAGGGAAGATAAATCCCAAAAATGTAAATCTAAAAAGTTAATTTATTAAAAGCCATCAAATATGAGCTCCTCCCGCCGGTAAACGGCTGCGGGAGTTTATTTGTCCAGAAGCCCCGGCTCCTCCAGAGCTCTCTGTCACTCTGTCCCTCTGCTCTGCCTGGTCCACTCCACACAATACACTGAAGATCTCCATGATACATGCAAAAACGGCATTTTCCAATTTAAAATATTTTCACACTACAGATATTTTAGCAGCATCCTGCCACAAACTGCTCTCTATTTACAACTCTTGTGTGACAACTAAAGCAAAGCAAAACAAAGTATCGGGCTTAGATTTATGCTCAATAAAGCCAATCCGGAAGTATTTGGTAAAAAGAGATAGGGAGGCAACGTATTAGCATGCAATGTTACGTGTAGCACAGTAACTTATGTAAACACTGAGGTCAAAAGTTATGTCAGGGTGGTCTGTAAATTAATATATGAAATTAAAGCTGCAAGCAGCATTGGACGGACTTTCGCACCATGACGGAGGGTGCCGTGGCTGCGGCATAGAGACACGGCTCTGTATTGTCACGTGTTTTGGACACCTCACAACGAACTTAAACTTCACTTCCTGTGTCCCCTATGTGGCGCTAGAAAACACTAATTATACCTTATTTTCCAGTCAGCCAAGTGTGGAACACACCGTAAAAATTTCATGTAAATCGCATGATAATTGTCACACAGAGCTTACTCCCTGTTGCCAGTAGGTGGCACTATGACTGACTGAATTTTGGCATGTAGATGTCTTAAGGGTGGGACTCTTATCAAACATATACAGTTTGGTACAGATTTGTGCATGTACAAAGCATGGGTCTTTTCCACCACAAAGAAAAAGTTACAAGCTTCACATCATAGCGTCATCAATGTTTTACGGCTTTTCTGAGACTGTTTTGAAGTGATGTGGCCAACCTGCAAGAAGTAGTAGATCACAGCATAAAACTTGTCATTTCCTGTTACCAATAGGTATGACTAGGTATGGCTCTATGACTTTCAGTGAATAATAGGTGCGTTTGACTTCATGCTGCGCTGCGCAGCCATAGACAGTATATTACTGGACAAAGCCACCCCGCTGATTTGAATGGAGAGCATTGAAGCCAGTTTTGGACCAATAAAATGGTCCACTGTGTCAAAGGCAGCAGTCAGATCAAGAAGCACAAGAATAACACAATCCCCGGAGTCAGTAGCTAAAAGGATATTATTAAAAACTTTTAGAAGAGCTGATTCTGTGCTATGTAGGGTTTTTAAACCATATTTGAAGACTTCAAGAATATTGTGCTCATCCAAGAAGGCCATTAATTGACTGCAAACTATCTTTTCAATGATTTTTGACAGAAAGAATAGTTTGGAGATAAAATTTGCAAGATTTGCAGGATCCAGACCAGGTTTTGTTATTTAAAGGTTGCACTACTGCATGTTTAAAATGTTCAGGGACCACCCCAGAGGAAAGGCTACTATTTAAAACTGCAAGAATAGATGGCCCTATAGGAGGGAAAACCTCCTTAAAAAGTCGAGGAGGGATAGTATCATTTGGAGAACCTGAAGGCTTCAAATGCCCAACAATCTTCTGTAAAACAGACAAAGTCACAGGTTCAAACTTGTCAAAGACAGCAGAACAGAGGACAGGGACTGGCAAGTGTAATGAAACCATGAGCTAAGCTCCTTTGAATCATTACAAATAGACTCCGGTATGTCACAGTGCTGACTGAAAGTGGAGGAGAACTGAACAGCAGTGGAAGGGTTAATAATACGGCATAGCGCGAGGTTTAACTGTATTAGAGGCAAGAACAATCTCAAATAATACAGGCATGTGGTCAGAAAACACAGGGTCACAGGTCTCAAATTTAAGAATAGGCAACACATTGGATAGGATTATATCAAGTGTGTGTCCGCGTTCATGTGTGGGTCTGGACACAGACTGCACAAGATTATAAGAGTCAGTGACGTGTAAAAACTTCTTTTTATCTGTGCGTTTTCAGGACAACACACATGGACATTAAAATCTCCAACAATAAGGACACAATCATATTTAGGCATAATTTCAGCCAGAAAAACCATTTACAAAGTCCTTTTTTTATTGTATTTGGGAAGCCTGTAGACCACGGCACACAACACTGTGTGAGAGCGACCCAGCTCAAATAAGCTCAGCTCAAAGCTGGTGAACAAGAATTATAGCGACAATTGCTTACATTTATAGACATTCTTATAAACAGTTGCTATTCCTCCTCCTCTACCCGACATCCCCGGGGAGTTCAAACTGCAACAGTCATGGGGTAAGAGTTCAGAAAAGGCTCTGGACTCACCAGCACTCAGCCATGTCTCAGTCATACAGAGAAAGTCCAATACCCGGGATGTGAGGAAATAAGGATAAAAGTTTTGTTTGCTAGTGATCTAGCATTTACCAGGCCAATCCTGACAGGAACCGGCGGCTCTGCAGCACTGATTGTCCGAGGAACCCGACCCAGAGGCCGCAGGTACTGCAGATTAACCCCGCGCCAGAGGGGGCAAGGAGAGCAAGGGTCGCATGGCCTGAACACCTCATCCTTTCAACATTGCCAAGCAATTGGCCATTGGTTTTGTACATGTGCCAACCATCTATCAGGTAGATTTACATAGGCTACGGTAGCAACAGGCACACATACTGGCGACAGCTTGTGGGCCTTCAATACACGCTAGCCACGTTAGCCTCAGAATGTGCTAACGCCATGTTCAACAGGCAAACATGCAAAATAAACAATAAAGCAACCAAAACAAATGCAGCGTTTACAGGTTCCAAGTTTGAAGTTGGCATCAATCCATCCTTGAGCAGTTTGGTATGTAGGTTTCATTTCATTGTATATTGTGTTGGATAATGATAAATAAACTACCTTGAATCTTGAGAATGTGTAACATTGTAACTGGACAGGAAGTAACACCCTACCAGAAGACCAGCCTTGATGAGAGGACTGACAGATTAGATTTTTATTTTCATGTTGACCCACAAAGTGCATGTTGACATGTAAATATAAATGCAATAGATTGGGGGTGCTGTTTTATTATCTCTATTGTCGTCTTATTGCATTTGAATAATGTCCACAAAATGAAATGTCAAATGCTGTTTTCATGTTCAGATAGTTAGATAGACTCAGAAAGAGGTAAAAATTCCAGCAACACTGTGGAATTCATCAGCGTCTGCTTTAAAATGTATCAAAGGATTATTCTTCGGTTTTAATTTTGACCATTATTTCAATCTGTAATAATATAATTGTATAAATCAAGTCAATTTCTGCAATCAGTTTCTTTGGTGAGTACACTGTTATCATAACCAATAGAAATGAGCCAATTGAAAAAAAAAAAAAAACTAGAATGATTCCCGAGTCTAAAGTATATGTAAAGACACTTTCACATTTTCGACCTGTGCCTATGTTCATGTTTGTTTGTGTTGATGTTTTAGTGGATGGAGGTTGGTCTCGTTGGAGTCCCTGGTCGCGTTGTGATAAGCGCTGTGGTGGTGGGCGCTCCATACGCACTCGCTCCTGCTCCAGCCCTCCGCCCAAGAATGGTGGGAAGAAGTGTGAAGGAGAGAAGAACCAGGTCAAACCCTGCAACCCCAAACCCTGTGGTGAGACAGAACCAGCATGTTCACACACACTGCTGGTTAAGTTTAGATTGCCATGGAAGTTTTCATTGGACTTTATGATTTGTAGCCCACAAAAAAAATCCACAAATATGTACCGCTATCATTTGAACATTTCACTATCTACAAAGATGTATTTTTATATTTGTGTGTAAACATCATATCCACAATCAACAAATACAGAGGGATTTATACATATGAAACAGGTTTTGCACATATGTGGAAACACAAAATACATGTTTGTGGATAAGGAGATATTTGTGGATTTTTTTCGATAGATTTCTGCTGTAAAATTGGACAAAATTATACAAATGTAATGTGACCCACAAAGCAATCCACAAATGTAAAACCTTGTGCTTTGTATTTGCGGATCATGGTACACATTTGTGGATTGTCTTCTGTGGGTTACAAATAATCCAATAAAAACTTTTTCTAGGTAAGTCTTCAAAAAGTTATCACAGCCTGTGATCAGCATTCTTGGTGAGGCACATTATGCAAAGAAAATGCCTAGAGCATCGTGGGAATATTCATGACCTTCTGTTTGTGTATTGTCAGATGAGAGAGGGTGCCCGCCGGGCCAGGAGTTCGTGTCGTGTGCCAACCAGTGTCCACAGCGCTGCTCAGACCTCCAGCAGGGCATAGAGTGCCAAGGCAACACCGAATGTCAGCCAGGCTGTCGCTGCCCTAAAGGCACTGAGGCTGCTATCATTTTATTAACAGATAAGCTTGTGTGTGTGTGTGTGTGTGTGTGTGTGTGTGTGTGTGTGTCTGCATATCTGAGTGATTCTTACCTTAAGGATCTGTGCCTACATGTATTCAAAAGATAAGCACCATATAATTTTTGTCTGTGTGCATGTGTGCACTAGTTGTATCTGAATGAACGTTGTGGCTGTTTACCCAAAGTTAGTAATGGACGCTGTCACTATTACAGTGTTCAGATCTGCTTCTAATAAATCTATAAAAGGGTCATTTCACCTTAATGACAAAATGATATATGTAGCAAATAACTACTTTAAAAAAACACTCTTTCAAAGGAGCACCACCACAGTTTATGGAAAACAGGGATCCTTAAACCCGAGTAATTAAAATGTGATTATTTATTTGATTAGCCTCTTCAGAAGGAACTGAATTCTTTCCATAGACTGACTTTGGCTTCTGCTTCATAGAAGAAACACAGTCACTTTTTACTGATTAAATGAGCATTAAATACATAAAATGCATAATAAACCTGATCTTATTAGCAATGATGTGAAGTATGTAATCTAATGAAAAGTGCTAAGGCACTTAACTTATTTAAATGTATTTAATATATTTTATTTGACATCAATTCTTTATCACTGCAAAAACATTGTTTTAATGCTGTACATTATATCAGTGGCCTGTTATGTAAACAGGTTGTAATCTTTTTTTCTTTCGTTATTATTTGCTGCTCACTCATTTGTGTTAAAGAGGTCATATTATGCTTTTTGGCTTTTTCCTTCTCCTTTATTGAGTTATATACCTTTTTTTTGTGCATGTAATAGGTTTGCAATGAGAAAAATCCCCAAGTCCACCCCAAAGGGAGTTCCCATCTCCCACAGAAAAACTGCTCTGAACTGCCTGTAGTTCAATTTAATTTAGTCAATTTAAATTATATAGCGCCAATACACAACAACAGTTATTTCCTTTCACTTTTCATCTAGAGTAGGTACCGCACTCTTTGTAATATTATTTTCAGAGACCCGACAATTCCCACCATGAGCAAATTTTATTTTTAAGAGGCAGAAACCTCGAGCAGAACCATGGTGCAGTGTAGGCGGCCATCTGCCTCGACCGGTTGGGGGTGAGGGGGAGGGAGAGAGAGAGACTGTAAGAGAGAGAGAGCAAGCAAGAAAAAGTTGGGGGGTGAGGGTGAGCAGCCAAAACAGTGTCCACACAGAAATACAGACAGTAAAGGTGGTTGTGGTACAGACTGAAAATGAATAATGGTACTGATAATTACAGCAATGTTAATGATAATAATAACAATAGCACTATTAATAACAATTTTAACAAAGGGCAGGAACACATCGGAGGAGGAGAGCGGAACTCGGTGCATCATGGGCCTATAGCAGCATGACTAAGGGATGGTTCAGGACTCACCTGAGCCAGCCCTAACTATAAGCTTTATGAAAGCGGAAAGTCTTAAGCATACTCTAAATATGTGGAGATGGTGTCTGCCTCCTGAACCCAAACTGGAACCTGGTTCAACAGGAGAGGAGTTTGATAGATGAAGGCTCTAGCCCATTCCAATTTAAGAGCCTTTACTTCCATAACCTATCTGCCTCACTGTGTAACACACATCATAATGCTTGCCTAGCGGCTGGTATGTCCCTCAAAAACACACAGAAAGGAGAAACACACTGAGCTGAGAGAAGATGTCTGCCTGCTTCCTCCCCTCACCCCCACCCTCCCTATCAAACGTTCGATACCCTCCAGGCAGTCAGTTGACATAAAGTTGTTACTGTGATGTAGAGACAGTGGACAGTTAAAACGTTACGTATGAAAGATCAATTTGTTACAAATTAATAACTTACCACTCTGAAACTCTTGCTCCATCCTAGGTTGCGAAGCTGGTTCGGGAACAGGGACAGCTGAACTAAGGCCCTGGTAATTGGCTTGTCACAACCCACCCTACTAGTAGTCCTTACTGCAAGTGCAACACAACACAAACAAATATTAATTAGAAGTCAGGGTTTTTCCTGCATGGAGACATTTTTGGCACCCCCGAAAGAGGTTTTAGCGAGCGCCATAGGAAAATCACCAGCTCCAAAATGATCAGAATTGAAGAAGCGTTTCAAATACTCTCCTAATGTGTTTTAATAGCCATTAATTAAACAGCTTTTGAGCAAGCAGAACATAAACTTTAATACGACGTCTTGACTTCCAGCCGTCACCTCTCCTCTCATCCGCAGCGCTGTTTGTTTGATTGATTGATTGATTTATTTATTTATTTTTACACATGCAGCTGGTGCTGGATTTATAAATCAGCTACTGCATTGGTTTGACTGCGCCTGAACGCTCCACTACGAAGCTTGCGGTACTGGGAGCGATGACTTCCTGTTATTTCTCACAATATAAAAGCAGTTTATGCTTGAAGTGTACCGGTATTCACGGGTACTGTCACTTTTACATTTTACTCTTTGGCGCACCGGCCCCGGGCCTCTTCTTTGCCCTCTCCATATCAGGTTCTCTGGACACTGGGCTCACCTGTTACCGTTCTGCCTGCCTGCTAATCTCAGCAGGGAGATCAGGATCGGGAGCCTTTCATGCAGCTCTGTGCCCTAGTTGCTAGTCAAAGTCACTTTTCGTGAACCGACCAATCACAGCCTGGAGTAGGCAGGACATTAAAAAAGGCTGATGCACTACATCAAACTTTAGAAATGTTGAACTTGTTGTTCTATATGCACAGTTTTTATTATTGACAAGTTAGTACTTTGCATAAACAAATGAGAGACTAACCACCTTGTAGAGCATTTTTCTTGCACAATAACTTAATGACTGAAAACAACCCACTAAATGAAACTGCTATTTTGTCCAACTGGAATTAAATTAGTCTAGTAAGCTATAGTAGCGTAACCCATTATCCGAAATTATAATGAATACACAAACATTCGCACTAATCAAACCTCAACCACAGTGGTGTAGGCAAATATCAGAGAGAGGTTTTATTTGTGAAAAAAGCTGAATCTCAACTAATAAACTATCTGTAGGCAGATTATCCAAATCAAGTGTAACCTGTAAATATATTATTATACTAACAAATTACTTTTATACCTTTACTCCTCCAGGTTATGGATATATTTTGTTTATGAAATGGTCAGAAATAACAAGAAAATGTACAGATTTCGGTCATAAGGTAACTGATTGCCTTTACTGTATACATAAGGATCATGCTTACTGTTGTTGCGAAGTCACCGCCCAAAGGCCCATTCTGAGCCAGGAAAAACCCTGGAAGTGAGATGCTTCACTCAGTAGCTAAAATAGTCAACACACACAGTGAAAAGCGGAGCTACAGCAATCTGCAGAAATGTTGTTTTGCTGTGGTCCTAAACCAGTTGACGGGGTGCTGGTTTAGACCTTCAAGTACCAAACTCGGCTTTGACCATCACTACCGACATCTATAAACAGTACCAAACAGAGGCTCTCTGCCATCTTGAAACTCAGGGCGCTCTCAGTCACACCACACCTTCTGGTCTCCTGTAACCATCCTCGTCTACTGTTTCACATCCTACTTCACGATGCTCACTGTCACCAACACGAACAGACTTCAAAAAATCATACACATGCCTCTAAAATTATTGATCTCCCTACTCCCAACCTCCCAGTCGTCATTGACTCTGCCATCACACGCAGAGCACTTACAACAGCACTTGACCTCAGCCATCCCCTGAACTCTTTACTCTCATCCAGATGCAGATACAGATCTCTGGTCTGTAAAAACGGACGTTCCAGTAAAAGCTTCATGCCCTCTGCCATCACTGCCCTTAACAAACTGTGTGTTCCCTATGTCTGTGTTATTGTTGTGTTCTTTAATTGTTTTTATATGTGTAGATAGGCTGTGGAAACAAATTTCCCTAATACTTATTAATTTCGTTAACAAACAGAGAATAATAAAGGGTCTATCTATTAACATAGCGCATTGTTTAAATAACTACTGTATGCATGTGTCCAGGCCAGTTGGAGCAACACGGGGTGTGTGTGCAACTGTGGCAGTGTGACTGCGTGGACTCACTGGGACAGATTTGGGCAGCTGGCAGCTGGCATCAGGTGGACTGTAACACCTGCAACTGTTCTGATGGACAACTCCTCTGCACCAATAACAGCTGCCAGGCCACCTGCATTTGGAGCTCCTGGTCCAGTTGGGCATCGTGCAGCGTTTCCTGTGGGCAGGGCCAGAGAACCAGATACAGGTGAGGAAAAAACTTTCAACAATACCACAGGGAAATGCATTTCTTTGTATTGAGAAACAAAAAGTCCAGTAAACCAGAAACACAAAGGTTCTGTTTTATGCCAATTTTGTGTGTTAGGTCTCTGTACCCAGAGACTGAAGGAACAGATTGCCAGTTTGAGGAAGTCCAGCATAAATCCTGCGACCCAGGACCCTGCCCACCTCTCTGTCTCCATGACGACCAGGAAGTTAGCTTTGGAGACACCTGGCTGCAGGGCGAGTGTAAACAATGGTGAGATGGATGCACACAAACACAGAGGGGAAGGTTTCCAGATAAAGGGTTTGCACTGAAAAGGAAATGAGAATTTAAAGGATACAACTTTATGTTTCAAACACTGACTGATTTGTTTTGCCTCCTAGCACATGCACCCCAGAGGGAGGTTACTGCCAAGACATTGACTGCAGAGGTGGGTCACTGCCTTTATTTTAAAGACAAAGAGTTAATGAGTTACTTTTTAATGAAAGAGAATGGAAAGAGCAAATACACATTTGACATATGACCGGGTCACAGGAAAAATCTTACACTGTGTGACACATATTCATTTTTGCCTTGTACAACAAAAGTGACTGGCATACTGCCAAGATGCCTAAAAGGATAAGTGTTGAATTACCAAATCCTTTGTGTTGTTTCCAGTGGATGGTGGTTGGACCCCATGGTCAGTTTGGTCTGACTGCTCAGTGACCTGTGGCCGGGGAACACAGGTTCGAACCCGCGCCTGCATCAATCCCCCTCCACGTAACAATGGGTCTCACTGCAGCGGGCCAGAGAGAGAAACACAGGACTGTCACACTCTTCCCTGTTTGGGTTTGTTCAGAAATGCCTCAATTATATTCATTCATCCATAGCCATCTTAAGCATCTCTCTGTTACCAAAAAACAGATCATCTTTTCCAGTTATAATATTTTGATAAATACTCTACATACTATGAACTGTATGTAACCAAAGTAACCAAAGTAAATACAGTTCACATTTGCTCTGACCATATTGACTTTCTTGTCTACAGATGACCTCTGCCCCTGGTCGCCATGGTCACCATGTTCCCGGAGCTGTGGCGCAGGTTCTGTGGCACGGCGCAGGGTGTGTCTGTGTGAGGAGGGAGTAGATGCAGCATGTCCTGCTGAGTGGAACAGAGAGGAGACCCAGCTGTGTTACAAACAGCCCTGTCCAGGTACATACAGACAAAACTCAACAATTGTGACTTCATTGTGGTCAACTTAGTTAACTGATGCTGGTCAGAGTCAAATAGCAGGAGGCACCGTAAAGTTAAATAACCGCATTTTGATACAGGCTACATCTTCATCAGATAATCTTCAACATGTGATCAAGAAGGTTGTTATACATTCTAGACTTCACCTTATTCAACCCAGGTGTAAATCCCAGGTCAGGCCAAATAACGTCACTTTGTACACATTAAATTATTTACAGTCTCTACAAAAGGAAACCTATCAATTCTGCATAAATTTCTGCGATGTAATCAAACGTGTAACACCCTGAAAGAAAGATCATCTGAATAATATTTCTGTGCAAATTTATGACCTGTTTTTTTGACTGTGCCTATTCATAGTTTTCAGTCACATGACATGTGCGGTGACCTGGAGGGCAGAACAACAGAGCAGTTTGGATTGATAGTCAGTTATTCAGTAAATAAGATTTTCCAGCACTGTCCTTAGTTAAATTTGGCAGTTGATTAAATAATAGACTGTGTTGATTAAACAGTTCAACATTATTGAACTATTTGTTGTTGTTGGTGCTAATCACCATGGTTGCTAATTGAATTTTTGTTTCTGCTGTAACTGTACTTAAGTAATTGCCCAAGAATAAGATAGATTAATATTGATTGTAAAGAAGATAGCTTAATGTTTATAAATTAATTAAATACTGACTCACCAAGACCAACCCTGAGTCACATAAGTACAAGTTCCAGTGCTAGTTCACAGATTCTAAGTGAATCAAAATTCAACATGAAGTGTTGGTTTAAACCTGCATGTAGCACTGGTTTGGTTGATTTGTTTTCATCTGCAGGGTGTCCCATGTCACAGTGGAGTGTTTGGTCTCAGTGCTCCTGTGTTTCTCAGAGGCAACAGCGTTACCGTGTAGCTCTCTTCCCATCCACCAGGGGACAACAATGTACTCATGTTGAAACACAGAGCAGGACATGCAATCTCAGTCAATGTGATGGTGAGTTAACAACTACGGGAAAAAAGTATGTATGTATGAATCTGTATGAAGAGAGAGGCCTGTTTGTGATCCTGTCATTGTTTTTATGCTTAAAGGGGCAATATGTATGTTTTTTTGTTTTTTTTTATGAAATAAGTCTCTTTTTTATTGCCTAAGTGTGAAGGGGTTGTAACCTCACATAAAAACAATCCACTTGCCGGGTTTTTCTGTTACCTTGATGGCCAGTTTGCCTAATCCTATGTGAAGACTCTGGTCGGATTTTTTGACTGCATGCGCACTCCCGAGCCTCTTGCCTGCTGCACCTGTATTGTACACACAGCAGCAACACCGCAGCCATTACCACAGGGTGGTAATGGTGCAATGGATAAGACGCACGGTGTGAGAGACCCGGGTTCAATCCCCCACTGTGACCCATCCACTATTGTGTCCCTGAGCAAGACACTTAACCCCTAGTTGCTCCAGAGGCGTGTGACCTCTGACATACAGTATATAGCAATTGTAAGTCGCTTTGTATAAAAGCGTCAGCTAAATGAATAAATGTAAATGTAATGAGATGGAGTCCACTAAGACTATAAAACATCCGGCTCCCAGCACAACACAGACTCAAAACTGTGAGTTCTAGTCCAGATTTGACAGCTGTCGGTATATTGGGTTTTGATCTGGACCCGCTCTAATGTGGGTTACATGCAAAAATATGTGAAATTGACCTTTTTTTCATCTTCAAAAATAAACTGTGTTCTAAGGAGTCTGTAGCCTTTATGGAACAATATAGTCCAGATTTGACAGCTCGTTTTCATATGGTCCTGTTCCAATGTGGGCAATATGTACAAAAAACAAAAAACAACAACAACAAAACAAACGTGAAATCGTCCCTTTTTTATTTTCACAAATAAAATAAAGGTTTTAGAAATCTAAAAAAGTGCTTCGGACAGCATTATGGCTTTGCCTAAAATGCCTAACAGCTTTCATAGGGTGACCAGACATCCCGAAAAATCTGGGACAGTCCCGAATTACAAGCAGTTGTCCCGACCGCTCCGGTTTGTCCCGAAAATTAGACCTAACATGAGGTTTTGATTATAGCCTAATTAAACATATACTGATTGTTTGTATAGTTAACCTGCAACCCCTGCTGGAGCAAGATATCTGTACATTGTGTCAACAGTGTTGTTGTTGTTCTTTTCCCCTTTTTGTTTTCTTGTGGTTAGAGGAATTTACAGTCTCAAGGACAGGGAAAGTGTATTTTCAGGCAGCCACGGCGGAGAGATCTGACATGTGCGTTGCGCAGACAGATGTGACACTGTACTGATGACATGAATAAAATAAATTTAAAAATTAGGTAAAAGATCATGACATACCTACATATCCACAGCTGTATTTTTCCTAATAACAGACAGATGACTTCATGAACAAAAATAATTAATTTAAGTGTTGTGTTTTGATTTTCACGTGTGTTAATGTTCATTGACACTCAGTATACCGGTAGCCAGGCCCCCAGCATGGTGCAAGGTACTCGGGTGCACAGCTTCTCCACTGGTCTCAGTCGCTGTAACTTACGTGACCCACATATTATACAAGAATGTAACATAATAGAGGTCGACCGATATGGTTTTTTTCTCGCCGATGCCGATACCGATCTTTTGAAATCCGAGTCGGCCGATGGCCGATTAATGCTGCCGATTTATTTTGGCCGATATTTGGCCGATATTTGCTTGGTTTTTAACCTCTATTTGCACCGAACTGAAGCACAGAAATCCGCGTTGATATTCGGTGCGGTAGATAACGGTCGTTAAGGTTCCAGTGCCGTATTAGCACCGGGTCTGTCTGTAGCTACCCGTTAGCAAAGCAAAGCCAGTCTGTCACTAGCCTATAGTGCGTTGGTCTCTTTTTTATTACTTATTTCTCTGCATTGAGTGACAACCCTCTCAAATATAAGACACACAAACAGAACAAATAAAAGTCTCAGATTCACTCTGTAATTGCAAAATTATTGCTTACTTATTGTGACATGATAGCAACTCTTCTGTGATAATGCAACTTTAACTACGATCCAAATTAGCCGAATGTCATGTGTCTTATTCAGGTTTTTTCTCGAAGTTGGCAGTAACATATCAAAAGTTTTTAATTAAATATAAAGGAGTAATAAGAATTTAATCCTTACCGTTAGCTCCTTAGGCACTGGATGAGGTCTGCTGCTCACTCGGCTGGAAAATGACTCTAGCGGCAGCGCGCGTCAAACACGTGTTCCACGACAACACTAGGCTGCCCACAGATGCGCCTGCCTAATAATCGGCTTGATATACTTGGATATTGGCCGATGCCGATTATGTTAAAAAATGCCAAAAATCGGCCGATT
This sequence comes from Micropterus dolomieu, assembly GCF_021292245.1. NCBI lineage: Eukaryota > Metazoa > Chordata > Actinopteri > Centrarchiformes > Centrarchidae > Micropterus > Micropterus dolomieu. Next base: position 12,578,793 of record NC_060164.1, on the reverse strand, counting down.
AATCGTCCGACTGATTAATCGGTCGACCTCTATAACATAACGGCACAGGACAACACCACACAGGAAGACCCATTCAGTACAGTAACGTTAAAGTCAAACTGTTAAAGTGTGGCAACAATATCATTCTAATATTCAGTCTAGTTCACTAATTGTTTTGTTACCATCCAATACATTTAGTTATGCTGAGTCTCTAGTGAAAGATAAACAAATAGTTATTAAAAAGCTAACGCCGATGTATCACGTCAGCTTAATGCAGCCAATGAAACTTTATCATGTAGAGCATGAATGAGTTTAACCTCAAGCTGATAAAAATATTACTGTAATTGCAATGGGAGTTTCCAGCATGTTGTGTGTTCAAACACGCGTAGGAGCACACATCTGGTTGTAATCTAAAAACCGCACAGCTAGCGTCCGCTGAAAACTACATATAGCCCCATTAAGGTGCACTTGAACTGTCTTGTCCTGCCCTTAAGTAAGCAGATACCCAAACAGACACAAGCACCTTTTTTCTTGTCACAGTTTTATTAACTTCATGCTTATGCTTGTGTGTGTTTGATTTTGTGCATGGTGATCATATCCACCATATACTTTCTTCTCATTCTTATAGATTGCGAAGCCCCGTTTGTGTACTCAGCATGTGGTGCGCCCTGTGAGAAGCAGTGTGCACTGCAGGGCCGTGGAGATCTGTGTTTAGGTGTCAGGGAGTGTACACCTGGCTGCTACTGCCCACAGGTGAATATTTCATTAGTCCTACTTTATGGTGTGTACAGGATAAACTATGTTAACATCAGCATTCACACTCACTGTTATACTCACATTAAAGCAAACCTGTATTGTCTTCAATGTTCACAACTGTGGTTTCTGAAAATTATCTCCTTGGAAAAATAGTTCCATATTGTGAGACCTTTGATGGAGTTTGTCTGCACAGATGTGCACCGTGTTGGTACTAATAAAGTCTCTGTCTCTGGCATTCTCTGTTACCTGTTTAACAAACACCTGCACATGAATAGGCTAATTATAGGCTACTGTATGTCCTGCTTAGAGGCACAGGATCATTTCTACTGGCACAATGCTTATAATATCTGCATTTAGATTTATTGATTCTGATTGTGATTGAATAGGCCTAACCCAGAATATGATTGTGGTGTCTTGGGATTTATTAGGCTAAATGCTAGCTAAATGTACCTCAGATCAAAGTCGATGCTCAATATTAGGTTTTCTGTTTATTTCCTTTTCTGAAATCCTTTAACACTAGCCTACTGCAAAGCCTACAGTTTATTTGCAAGTCACATCACTCGCAAGTCGACCCCTGCGTTCCATCATATCAATCCAATTATTTTTTTTAGCGCAGCAGCTTTCATTCATTCTTTCATCAGCTGATTTTACTCATGGAGCCGCTGGCTGCTTTCGTCGGATGCAGTTGGTGAGATGGCTGGATGTGCAGGCTTTATTTATTATTTAAAAGAAAAATCTTTCTAATAAATGAAGAAAGTTGTGTGTGGGGCTTTTGTTGTTCAGACCTACCATGAACTCAGATTTGAACAAGACAGTGAATCATAAAACAAATCAAATAAAAGACTTTGCAGTGATACACTTTAATGTCATCTGTCCTGATGTATCAGATCAGTCCGATCAGCTGCAGCATCCAATCACTATAACATCTACTCAATAAGGGGGCGTGTCGGTCAGTAAAAGACTTCCGCGAAGGATGCACTGGTGTATCCTCGCTCATAGCTCCTCAGAGATCGCTCCTCGATCCTTGATCCTCGCTCCTCCGAGCGCAAATAAGAGCTTTGGGACGGTCAGCAAGATGGCGGAGCAGAACAACTTCTGGTTCAAGCGAGGATCGAGGAAACTACAAAAAAGAGACTTGAGAAGCACCCATAATCTTAATCCTTTCAGATTCAGATAATAGGTGCGTTTGACTTCATGCGGTGCTTTGTAGCTCTGACTTAACAGGATGCCGGTTAGAAATTTTGTCAGACTTTCGCCGGCACTGCAGAGCATCACCATGTCACATGACATTACAACCTTGAACTATTGAAAAGTACTGAACTATTGTACACCTTTTTGGTTTCCAAATGAACTAAAACAAGAACACTACCACTGCTACAGTTCTTTTTTGTGAATTTTGCGGTTTCCTTTCCAGGGCTTGCTGCAGCAGAACGGTAGCTGTGTTCCTCGAGAGGAATGTGGCTGTATCAACCTGCAGAACCAGGCTTCAGAACAACCATCCACACCTGTCATTGTCCCTCAGGGGGCCACAGTCACCATAGGCTGCAGTACCTGGTAAGACCCTGTCTGTTAGAAGCATATGGAGCCATGGGCCTAATGTTTTCTGTATCAGTCCCTTGGGGCGGCTGTGGCTCAGACAATGAAACCCAAATTGCTCTGTGGCTGTGCTATCGGTGTGTGAATGTGTGTGAATGACTTAATTTCTTTTTCTGATGAGCAGTTGGCATCTTAGCCTCTGCTCATCAGTGTGTGAAAATGTGCGAATGGGGTAAATGTGATGTGGTGTAAAGCGCTTAGACTAGAAAGGGGCTATACAAAAGAAACACTTTTGAACTAAGAAACAGCAGCTATGTTTTAATCATTTCAATATAAAGCACCATGTGATTGGAATAATCTTCATCCTACCCTAAGATCTATCAGCACTTTTCGCTGCTTCTTGTCGTCTTTAGCTCTGTTGCTTAAAACTGGTTGTTCATGTTATTAATGCTATCAAGTAACTATGTTGGTTTGTTATACATTTTGCTTACATACAGAGTAAATAATAATTTGATCTGCTTTGGGTTGAATTTTTGGTATAGTTAGTTATAGGATTGTTTTATTTTGTTATTTTTCCTTGTACTAACTGAGGGTGTTGGGTGTGGGTGAGAGTGGTGTGCAAGTTATCTGTATATGTTTATGTGTAATATATGTACTGTTTTGTAATGTTTTGTATTTGTTCATTATGTATTTGTGTTATAGGACCCCCTTGAAAATTAGATGCTGCATCTCAAGGGGCTATCCTTCAATAAATTCAATTCAATTGTTGTTTCAGTGCCAAGCACCACACTAAAACAGGATAAATGCAGTATGAGGGACTTGAACATGGCTACCACTGTAATAGTGCCTCTGTGCTTCATCTTAAACAATGTCTGCTATTTCTCCTTTTAACCACTTTTGTTTGCTTTATGTTTGTCTGTTTGTCGTGGATCAGTGCACTCAGTTTGATGTATTGTTATTATAATCAATTTTTTTTGGCTGTTCTGTCCTCCAGCCTTTGCCATGATGGAACTTTGCATTGTGACATGAGAGAGTGTGAAGGTAAGAAAGCAGAGTAATGAGAGTAATTTAAAGAGCTCCTGGTAGAATAATCCCATCATCCTGTTAACCCTGCTTTTTCTTCTTTCAGTCATTCTCAGCGAGTGGTCAGAATGGACTCCCTGTTCTCCATGTGTACCCCTGCAACACAGTACCTCCCAAGGAGGAGATATCAGTGGCAGTAAGATGGTCTCAATCCAGAGACGTTTCCGGGCCTGTTTGGACCTGGATTCAGGTCTTCCGATCTCTAGAGAGGAGGAGAGTCAATGTCTAAGACCACTGGTAGAGGAGAGGCTCTGTCCAGATTCTAACATGTGCAGAGGTAATGGTGTGTACTCTGAACTGTCTGCATCTGTTAAGGTCCACTTTCTCATTTTACTCCACAGTGAGGGATAGAAATGAATGGGACAATTTTGCTCCCCTCAGCATGTTGCAGCAGTTTGATACTTTGATCCCATCATGAGCTGGTATGCAGAAAACACAGTGAACTCCTCAGAGCTAGACTAGCATGGCAGCATAGAAAAAATGAATCACAAATTGTGTCAGAGTGACTGTGATAAAGAAATGAGGAGAGGGACAAACCTTCATGCCAAAAAAATGTTGGAATACAATTTATTTGTGAAGCACTTTTCAACAACAAGGACATTCAAAGTACTTTACCTAAGACATGAAAAGGCATTTATGAGACACAAAGCCAATATAAAAAGACAGATCTAAACAGCATTTAAAGAATAAAATGAAAGATAAATATACGCTAAAATTGATTAAATAACCATCTTTTTTCAAGAGCGTGATCTTTCAATTTGAGTGCATGACTTATTGATTTCACGTATTCTCTTCAACAAATTAATTATGAAGAGACTAATTCACATGATCACAATAAAGTATGTGCTGCAGTGTGTGCGTCCTGGCGATTGATCCACGCCTATGTTCATTTCCCCAGCATCCCTTGGCAGAGGAAATTCCTGCGCTTCTCATTCAGGAGAATCCAATCTCACATTTCCCGACAGCTATTTCTGAGGTGTGTCATGCAAGCCACAGATTCGAATAGAATACTGATAGAATAGAATAGCCTTCGGGAAATGAGAGGTTGATGGATGTGGACCAATCGCCGGAATACACACACTACTGCATGACAAACTGTCATGACACGATTTAAGGATCTGTCACTCCGTTTCTTTTCTAGTTATCATTAATCAGCTGCTATAAAAGCAAAGACTGATTTAAATGCAATTATCTCTATTAAATTGGTCGGGCTCTAATTTCTTTCTCAAGGCTGCATCTCCCGACACAACACCACGGTTGAATTTCAGTCTGCATGCACGTTTTATTGAATTTATTGAATTGGTTGAGGAATTTTGACAGGATTATTGCAAAAAAAAATCCACAAGCAGAAATCAAAGAGCAGACGTGTCACACACACGCAGAAGCAACCTGAGCGGGAGGAGAATGGCTGAAGCCGGAGCAGAGGAAATCTATCCAAGTGTTACATTCCAGCTCGTGTGGGGAAAAGAGACCACTTGTTCTCAATCATTTAAATAAAATTGGAAGTTATTTATTTAAAATAGAGTTCAACAAAAATCTACAAAAGGAAATGGCCTGATGGGTGCTGAGTAAATCAATGAAAACGATGACAAAAAGAGATCTCTTTCAAAACGAGGGATTGCTAGTCTAACTAAGCAACAGAAAAATAGAAGAACAAAATACAAATATTTGGCAATGTTGTTAGACATTCATGCCAATAAAGCTAATTTGAATTCATTTGAATTGAATAAAACCTCTCTATCTAATGTAGGTTAAAGCCAAACACAAGGAGCACAGCACACCTGGGCTTAGCGAAACAAGACATTGGGAATCTACACGTGAGGCTAACGTCCTCGCTCATTTCCTCTAGATAGAACATACACAAAACATGCCACTTACACTTTACTGATATTACACACAGCACAACTCTGAACTCTGGCTAGTGTAGGGCAGCACATTAACAGACACGCTACAACCTCTGGCACCGAGGCAAACTAATCAATGAGAACGAATAGCTGCCCAATGCTGCAGGAGTACACGCTTTTAGAACTGAGGTGGGCTTGATCGCAGCTTCCAGATTGGAGGTGGTAGCTGGACACTGCTCCAACCAGAATCAGCGGAGAAGGAGGCAGGAACCAGGCAGGTCTTGACTCAGCTCGGGCCAATCCTCAGCGGAGGATTACACATCCTTCTCAACATGTTGTGCTGAAACCATAGTAACAGTTAAACAAACAGACAGGGTGCCAGCCACAGCCGTAACACCAAGCAGAGCATGAGCAGGGTCTTCTTGAGTGCAAGGGAATGTTTTGAATGTGAGCGAACGGTTTTGTGTGAGGACATCACAAAATCTGAATGTGAAATCCAAAAGTCATGCACTCAAATTGAAAGATCACGCTCTTGAATAAAGATGGTAATTTAATCCCATATCTGAATTATTATTATCCAGTACCATGCCTAATGGACCTTAGTTTAGATTTGCATGTCAAATATTTCAAGTATTGTATTTCATCATAGTTGATGCATATATACTGTATATATTGAATAAAGTACTCAGTAGGAAAAACTGGTGTTTTATTCACAATGAATAAATAGAACAAACTCTAATCTCTAACACATAAATCACACATCTCCCCAGCTCAAGTATGCTTGTACATAGTCCTTAAACAATAAATATGCTTTGTTATCATTGATGGCAATCAGCTGTTACAGCATTCATCATAATAATTACTGTCATTATAATTAGGCTGAGTACAGAGTTAATGGTGGTTATGATTTTCATTCTACCCTTACAGATCTGTGTCAGTGGAGTGTGTGGAGCGCCTGGACAGCCTGTGCAGAGCCATGCAGCGGTGGAGTCAGGCAGCGCTACAGACGGCCCCTGGCCTCTTCTCCAGGACCCCTCTGTAAGAGCCAACAGACACAGAGCCAGAGCTGCAACACAGGACTCTGCCCAGGTACAACTGCTTCTTTGTTTAATACGCACTAGACTTAACTTCCTTTGTGTTTGTAAATAGCTAACAAATCATCAATTAGCAATGTCTGGGTGAAAAAAAATTATACTGTGGGTTCAGATCCTTATTGGAAAGACCTTTGTTGCATACCAATGAAATCTTTCCATTCCCTCACTAATACTGGCAAAAATGCCAAAACACACAGTAAGCCTTCCTTTTATCTTTTAATCAGGGAAAGTGGAAAAGATTGATCTTGTTTCCTAGGTGAGCGCTGTGAAGACAGGGGGCGGACCTACCAAGAGAGCTGTGCCAATCAATGTCCTCGCAGCTGCACTGACTTATGGGAGCATGTGCAGTGTCTCCAAGGAGACTGTCACCCAGGTAATCTTTTACTTCTCTAACATTAACAGTAGTTTAAAATACTTTGATTACTGGATCAGCCAGCAAAGTATCTGTTTATTTTTTTTAATTTCTCTTTAATTTTCTACTTTTTTCTCTCATTTCCCAGGATGTCGGTGTCCAGAGGGACAGTTGTTACAGGATGGCCACTGTGTGTCAGTGACAGAGTGTCGCTGTGGTATCCCATCAGAGAATGGGACGCTGGAGTTCCTCCCTCAAGAGGAGTTTTCCATGGACTGTAACACCTGGTGAGAATGACTCAGTGTCAGTTTTACTTTTAGAAGTTTGAGCTTGTAGAATGGTTCATTTAAATTGGCCTGTAATACTAGTAAAGGATCTCTTTCAGACGTTATAGCCTGTTCACCTCTGTTATACTTGGCTCTAGAGTTCAGATACCTTACTTTTCCAGTAAGCATGAGATTAAGATTTTGTCTCACCTCTCCAAACACCCATCTATCTGCAGTGTGTGTGAGAATGGCACTTTGGTATGCACCGAGATTGCCTGCCCAGTTTATGAGCCATGGAGTCCATGGAGCTCCTGCTCAGCCTCCTGTGGGAGTGGTCAGAGGACAAGGAGACGCCTCTGCCAGGACACAGAGGGTGGTCCTTCCTGTGATGTCACCATGCAGACAGAGAGCTGCGATGTTCCAGCATGCCCAGGTCTGACATGGAACAAGTACACACATGCACAATTGAGAATGTCTCAGACATCAATCAGTCAGTTCTCCATTTGTGTCCTCACTCTCTCCAGTGGGATGTTTGTTGAGTGAGTGGTCACCCTGGAGTGAGTGCAGCACCACATGTGGTGGTGGGTTGTCAGTGCGGAACAAGACTGTCCTTATAGAGCCAGAGCCTGGTGGGACGGCCTGCGTTGGACCACTTGAACAGCACACTGTCTGTAACACCAACAGCTGCCTGCCTGGTAACACAAACCCACACATCATTGAAAGTTGTAAATTTAGCAAATTAATGTAATATACAGAATGAGACATGATGTAATTAATTGTATGTTATTTGTCTTTGTGTGTTGCAGAGTGTCCCAGCAGGCAGGTGTTTAGTGACTGTTCAAATTCCTGTCCATATACCTGTCTGGATCTGGGGCCACAGACTCAGTGTTTACCTGGACCATGCACCCCTGGGTGCACTTGCCCTCCTGGACAGGTGTGTGTGTGTGTGTGTCAGTGTGTGTGTGTGTGAGTGAGTGATAGAATTTGATTTTCCACCGATAATCTGATTCTTCCCAGTCTCACTGTGTCCCTCATATTGTAGGTGTTGCATGAAGGCTCCTGTGTGTCCCACGCTGACTGTCCTTGTTCACTGCTGTCCCTGCCGACTGTTTACCAAAGCTGGAATGTCAGCACTGAGGATTTCACAGAAGCTCTACTGCCACCTGCAACAACCATTCAGCACCTGTGCAACACATGGTAATTTATTACACACAGTTTCATCCATTCACTCTCTGATTACACCATTCTTTACGCCAGCAGGGTCATGTTGTGAGCAACCTAGCTCAGAGGCTGGGTCTTCTGAATAATATGGTCCATGAGTCCTTAGGAGGCTTTTTTTTTTTTTTTAAACCTGTCCTGCCCAGCAGCCTGGTATAGAGTATAATGACCTGGATACCATATTGTGCCAGACAGATTTTACTTTAACAAGAGAGTATTAAAATACTCCTTTGTCTGTTTTATTATTTATTTACCGGGCCGGACGGGGGGGCAGACATGGGGATGGGGGGGCACAAACAGACAGCACAGAGAAAGGACAACACCTGTAAGAGAAGGGGGATGGAAGGTGGGGACAACGGGGAAAAGCTGTGGGAAACACCAATTGCAGAAAGCAACGAAACCTGCAATAGAACAAAGAGGGGGGCTTGGGGAGGAGAAAAACAACAACAACAAACAAACACGAACAAAAAAACAATAAAAATAATAATAGTAAAAGACAACCAGCCGAACAGCAGCAATAAACAGCTGACATATTAAGACAACTAAGAGAACAATGAAAACAAGAAACAGTCACACACACTAAATAAGCAACACAACACAGCCACGAGAGCTGGAATAATAATTAATTTAAATAAGTAACTGAAAGAAAAGC
>NC_060164.1:12544212-12569993 GCF_021292245.1 Micropterus dolomieu | reverse complement strand
CTCTAATCAGCTAATTAACTCAAAACACCTGCAAAGGCCTTTAAATGGTCTCTCAGTCTAGTTCTGTAGGCTACACAATCACGGGGAAGACTGCTGACGTGACAGCTGTCCAAAAGACGACCATTGACACCTTGCACAAGGAGGGCAAGACACAAAAGGTCATTGCTAAAGAGGCTGGCTGTTCACAGAGCTCTGTGTCCAAGCACATTAATAGAGAGGCGAAGGGAAGGAAAAGATGTGGTAGAAAAAAGTGTACAAGCAATAGGGATAACCGCACCTTGGAGAGGATTGTGAAACAAAACCCATTCAAAAATGTGGGGGAGATTCACAAAGAGTGGACTGCAGCTGGAGTCAGTGCTTCAAGAACCACCACGTATGCAAGACATGGGTTTCAGCTGTCGCATTCCTTGTGTCAAGCCACTCTTGAACAAAACACAGCGTCAGAAGCGTCTCGCCTGGACTAAAGACAAAAAGGACTGGGCAGCTGCTGAGTGGTCCAAAGTTATGTTCTCTGATGAAAGTAAATTTTGCATTTCCTTTGGAAATCAAGGTCCCAGAGTCTGGAGGAAGAGAAGAGAGGCACAGAATCCACGTTGCTTGAAGTCCAGTGTAAAGTTTCCACAGTCAGTGATGGTTTGGGGTGCCATGTCATCTGCTGCTGTTGGTCCACTGTGTTTTCTGAGGTCCATGAAGGACGTCTACCAGGAAGTTTTAGAGCACTTCATGCTTCCTGCTGCTGACCAACTTTATGGAGATGCAGATTTCATTTTCCAACAGGACTTGGCACCTGCACACAGTGCCAAAGCTACCAGGACCTGGTTTAAGGACCGTGGTATCCCTGTTCTTAATTGGCCAGCAAACTCGCCTGACCTTAACCCTATAGAAAATCTATGGGGTATTGTGAAGAGGAAGATGCGATACGCCAGACCCAACAATGCAGAAGAGCTGAAGGCCACTATCAGAGCAACCTGGGCTCTCATAACACCTGAGCAGTGCCCCAGACTGATCGACTCAATGCCACGCCGCATTGCTGCAGTAATTCAGGCAAAAGGAGCCCCAACTAAGTATTGAGTGCTGTACATGCTCATACTTTTCATGTTCATACTTTTCAGTTGGCCAACATTTCTAAAAATCCTTTTTTTGTATTGGTCTTAAGTAATATTCTAATTTTCGGAGATACTGAATTTGTTTGTCAGTTTTAATCATCACAATTAAATGAAATAAACATTTGAAATATATCAGTCTGTGTGTAATGAATGAATATAATATCCAAGTTTCACTTTTTGAATGGAATTACTGAAATAAATCAACTTTTTGATGATATTCTAATTATATGACCAGCACCTGTATAAGGCTGGAGCAACAAAGACAATACTTGTTAGGTTTGGTCTTTTCACCGCATTTTCTGACAATGAGAAAATATCACTAGACTTATACTTTAAACTTAATTATTAACAGTTTAAAATCAACTGACCTGAATGTAGAAGTTTGAGAAAAGGATAATGAGCGACACCATGTAACTTATTTGAAAGCACAGCCATCCCATGGGGAAGCCACATGGCCATATGACTGCACACATCGTCTGGGACACGGTTAAAAAGAATTGGATCTGTTGAGGAAACACGACATGCAGAAACAAACTAGAGTGAGAAAGTGACCCACAGAGCATTTACAAACGTAATAATTGATCCAGGACCTAAAATATCTTCTGGACAGTAAAATTGCCTGCACTGTGTTAAAACTAAAGTGTCCAAAAAAAGCTCCCAAGATTTAAATATTAACATCAGATCCACAATGTAAAGTGAATATAACAGTCATCACATACAAACCAAAGAGCGTATCCGAAAAGTATATTTACTCTACTGTTCATAAGTAACAAGTGTTGAGGTATTTTACTTTACTTCTTTTTAATGCTACTTAATATTTCTACTTCACTACATTACAGTGGCAAATATTGTACTTTTTACTACACTACATTTATTTGGCATCAATAGTTACTAGTTACTTTACAGTAAGATTCTTCATACAAAGCTCTTATTTTCTTTAATAAAAGCAAAATCTCACAGTGCAGTAACAATATTTTTCACAATTCTTGCACAGCAACCTGCCTCATTCTTTCTTGTTTCATGATACACTCTCCCTTTAAGAGCAATTTTAAAACCGAGTGGTTTAAAATTAATATTATATATAATGCATACTGAGTTATTTTACTTTTGATACTTTTAGTCCATTTTGCTGACAATATATATATTTTTTAACTGAAGTAAGCTTTTGAATGCAGGACTTTTGTTGCCAGTTGTGGTATTACATTGTGATATTGCTGCTTTTACTTAAGTAAAGGTTCTGAATACTTCTTGTACCACTGAGAAGAAACTAGAGTATGAACCCACCAGCTGGAACTGTGTGATGTACTTCTTCCACCAAAGGTACGGCCGCATGGCTGGGATGGCTGAGAGGCCGTAGTAAGAATACATCACAACGTGGACCAAGCTGTTTAAGGAAGCACCAAAGTACGCTGACGAGACACAGATGAGAGATACAGGAAGTCATTCATCTATAGCAAGCAATAACGGTCTGCTCTGTTTGGAATAATTGCTACAAAGTTCATTTAAAATTAATAGACGCCATTAACAGTAAAGTAATACAGAAATAATATGGTGAGCATCTGATAAATAATAAAACATGTTTATATGTCAGAAACCGTACATTATTTTGAGTCAATAGTAAAAGGCACAGAGGATTTTCCGTGTAAGAAAATTGACAACTTCCTAACATTTTTCATAGTGCAGCACTGTTCAGGGTTAATAAGTGTCACTTTGTGTCTGTTAAGGCTTTGTGGGGAAAACTGTCTGTTTTCAGGGCTAATGAGTTTAACATTAGCGCACTGGAATGATTTGAGTCACTGGAGGGCAAAGTTGTGTTAAAACACTCACAATGGCCGCAGGGTATCCAGTTCATAACGAACCACCAGATATTCAGCATGCTAGCGTGGTGGTAGATGTGGAGAAAGGTGATCTGGCGATTATTCTTCCGTAGTATGAAAAAAAAGGTGTCCATGAACTCGATGAGCTTGGAGAAGTAGTACCACCACAGGACTTTTATGACCTGAGAGGAGACACAGCAAAAATAAAAAATGTTTAAGGATTTAAAGAAAAGGAAAGAAATACTTCCTGTATATTCCTGAAGAGAACAATATACAATACAGAGATAAAATGTTAGACAGCAAAAGTGCAAGAGTTCTGCCAAAATGCCCCCATACACACAGTATTTATCATACAAGGTGAAAGCAATTTGTAGCAGTGGCTCATTGAACTTTTTATTTAATCACTGCAGAACTGCAAAGCCGTGCACATTTCACTTGTTTTCACCTCAAATGCAGAGGGACACTGAAGAGAGTCATCATGATGACAAGAGTCGGATTAAATTGACTCCCTGTCTCTGCAGCTTATCTGCTGGGATTTACAGGTACTCGCTGATGGAAATCAGAGCAGTAGATTTGAAAGAAAAAACACACATTTTGCTTAATATTATATTCATTCTAGCTGTTCGGTAACTTGTATTTATGCATTTACTGTACTGTTTATCATAACAAGAAACAGACTGGGAAATCATGTGCTTTGTAATGAAATGATGTAAAAGATGTGATCAAATTAAAAAAAACATACAAAGGCTGCACAGTGTAAGTCTGACTGACTCACCTTTTCATCCACTTCTGGTGAACTGTGAATGTTCTGGCAGTAGAAGTTGTAGCCACCATGCCACACGGTGGTAACAAGCTGAAGAAAAAGCCATTAAAATGAATGATGAATGGATATTTGACCAAATCCTTGGAAAGAAAAGCTACACATGCTGTAATGTGACACTGCAATGCACAAATGTAAAAGTAAAAATCAAAAGATATGATGTTTATCAAATGTGACTTCCCTTTCCCTACAAGTAATAAATAAATGTACAAAGAAATGTACAGATAGTATTTCCAATAACCAGATTTGGTCTCATATCTTTTGGTGTCAGGTTGTAGTGACCGATCTTTAGCTGCTGACTGATTGGTTGTAAATATTTAATCTAATTAATAGTATAAACACCACAAGCTCACTCTACTACTACAATATAATGTATGATATGATGTTTAAAGGTTATTTTTAGAACATTTTAGCACATTGAGGTGCAAATGCAGAAATTTCTATTGGTAATAGTAACAATCTAACTCTGCATACCTGTACAATGATTATAAATGTTCTTTATACTTTCGCAAATTAAAATGATACTACAAGGATTTTTTTATTGCCCTTCCGTAATGTTGGTAACTTGTGTGAGGCAGATTTAAAAATACTGACTAAAATGTATGCACCCAAGGTCAGCTTTTATCCTGACATTCAGTTCCTGGTATGGGTCCAGCCTAAAAAATGATGGACCCCAAAAGGCAACTCAATTATCGATCCAGTTATTTGCAACATATCATACATGTACAGTTTTAAACAAAAATGTTACCATTTGACAACCCAAGTTGGCTCAACACACAATTAAACATGCACACAATGACAGTTTGCAACACGGCCTTTCTATTTGAAATTGGAAATTTCCAAGTCCTATCTGGAATCATCAGTGTTATTTTGTCAGACAAAAGCCATAAAATACAATATACGGCTGTGTATATAGCCTGCATTGGTGTAAACTCTGTGCCTCTTTAAAGAATAAATCTTAAAATGCACGAGTGTAGATGTCGTGGCTTAATGCTGATTCAGTAGCTCAATATACTGTAGATTCCTTCTGCAGTAAAATGTTTGATAAACTACTCTCAGAGCCAAGAAACTGCCACCAGTTAAGAAACAGCAACATCAAGTATTTTATCATGTGTGCACAGACATTAGCCCCTCAACCCCAGCCCCTCCCATCACCTTTAATCATAATCATTATGGGGTGAACCGCTGTGCCCTGGAAAGTTGACAAGAACAAAACTGCCCTGTACTTTGATTAACATAAGGTGGCATTGATTTTGGACTGCCAAAAGTTCACCCCATGTCCGGGGCATTGTCAGAGTACAGAGTTTAATGAACCACACAGCCAACAGTCCACTGGGGCCTTACGCAATGCAGACAGAAAGACAAGTAGCTTGTTCTACCAGCTGGATGGGGAGGAGAGTACAGATACTTTAGACTTAAACGTGTTCACGATGATCATATACTCATGATAAGTGAAGTCTGGGCACTTTTGCAACAGCTGGAACATCAAACTCAGCCCAGATGCTGCCACCTTTCTGAATAAGAATGCAATTTCAAGTTTGTTTACATCAGTGCATCTATCAAATTTCAGTTATTTAGTCAGCTGTTTATAAAAAAGCAGTTTTCCAGCAAACAATAGGGAGCTGTGTGAGGGCATATGAGGGATTTGACGGCTGAAACAATGAGCCTGTCAGCGTCCAGCTGTGTCCCTCTCACCCCCTGATAGCATTGTCTCTCAACCACAAGCCCGGATCAGAGTCAAGTGTCAAAGAAATACGCTTATTCGCATTAATGCTGAGAGTCAGATGAGAAGATTGATACCAATCTCATACTTTTCTGCTAAATATGAAGCAACAGCTGTTAGCTTAGCTTAACACAGAGAGATGAGCAAGAACCCCCCCCCCCAAAATGAGAAATGAGATATACTGTTAATCAATGAACTTCAGGTGAGCTGGAAGAAAGATTTTTTTTTACCTTTGGACAGAGCATTTTGTTGGTTTTTGTATGGAATAAACAAACAAGATTTAACATGTTAATTAGTCAGCTTTAGAGGTGCTGGTATTGGGATTTTGTTACCTTTGGGCAGAGCCAGGCTAGCTGGTTCCTCCTGCATCCAGTCTTAATGATAAGCTAACTGGCCGCTTCATATTTGAAAATGTGGGGGTCCGAGCACTGTGGCTCCTTTGTGCAATTCATTGGCACATTCACAAATGATATTTTGTGCTAATGCTCCTCTTAGGCTTTAGTTAGTTTTAGTTATACACACAGTGACGGTATTTAATACACATGCTCTGATCATCTAATAGTCACCTGATGACACCAGTGAAACATAAAGCCCACATGAGATTAACACATATACACAGATCATACAAAAACACATAAAATCCTCTTAGCACACAAGAATAACATCAGGACAATAGCCATCATATCTTATATTGCTATATCTAGATAGAGGTGCCTCTATATTCACAATAGCATTTCCCTAAAATATTTAGAAAGAGGAATCTATAATATCCAGCACAAGAATATTAAGCTACTAGTGCAGCTTTATATTTAACATACATATGTGAGAGTAGTTTTAATCTTTTCATCTAACTCTGGCAAGAAATCAAATTAGCGTCTGTTCCAAAATGTATGTAAAAAGTATTCCTTTAATTAAACATAAATATAAATCTGTTCATATTCAGACACTAGAGTTTTAAGTGAGTATACAGCTCTGTTTCAGGTCAGTTTCATCTTTGTTCTTTTATAATCTGTCTGTAGCGTAACGTTGCAAAGATTGCTTTGGCCTACTTAAACGCATCTCTCAGTGCCGAGCATTCTGTTTACCTCATAGAACATGTAGAAGGACAAGAGTGTGACGCCCAGATTGTAGAGCACCAGGAGGCCTCTGCAGGAGTATGGCTGTCTGTGTTTCATGTACTTGGGCCCCAACCACACGATCA
Organism: Micropterus dolomieu; assembly: GCF_021292245.1. Taxonomy (NCBI): domain Eukaryota; kingdom Metazoa; phylum Chordata; class Actinopteri; order Centrarchiformes; family Centrarchidae; genus Micropterus; species Micropterus dolomieu. Next base: position 12,563,326 of record NC_060164.1, on the reverse strand, counting down.
TAAGGTAGATGACTGTGAGTGCAAAGGTTGGTGGGTAGTTGTCAAGCAGCAGAAGTCCCCGCACCCGCTGATCTGAAATATAGAGATAAAGAGGCCTATTTTTACAGCTTGATCAAGAAGAGCCGATAAGGTGTCCTCATAGGTAACAGCAGATGAACTTGAAAAGTGAAAAGCAGGAGCAGGGCACGCTAAGGGATGTTTGCTTAACACCCAGAAAGGTTAGTAGAAAGAAGGTGAATAATCCACCAGCAGAGTTCTTGTGCAAATTCATGCAATGCATAGCATGTAATGAACAATTTGGGTCAAAGGTTTAGTTTTTCTCTTGACTGCAGTACTCTGCTGAGCTTTTACAGTAACTACAGTAATTGCAAAACTTTGGTAACTTACCTCTGGGACCCATCCATGTCTCTAGATAAGAGTTCAGTTTATGATTGAAGGTCTCCATTTGTCACCTAAAAACAGAATGCAGAATGAAAGCTAACTTACGTTAACGTCCGTTATGTGTTTTCCATCCATTTTGATGTTAAATTAAACACAATTAAAAGCAGCACAAATCCGTGTTTTGGCAGCTTAAGGGCAGAAAACCACAACGAGCTGAACATCAGGTGACTGATGTTCAGAGCAAATTAGCATTTATTCTTGTTTCTGGTCACCTGATGAATGCAAGTCTAATATTCACTCTCTTTTTGGCTCTGTTTTGGTCTCCACCAATTCCCTGGGGGAAATATCAGAGTCTTCAGCTGCTAAATGTTCCACTATGTTCAACAGCTAGTTGCTATCTTTGTCTGTCTGGCCATTTGGAGGTGAGCAGGCAGCGCACAGTGAGTTAATCAGAGCTTAATTGGTTGGAAAGAACAAGTGGAACGGCAGAGTGATAATTGTCTGTGAATTTTTCACTATGTGTTACAAATTTTACATTATCCATGATCATTCGACTCATCGTTTTCATAAAAAATATTGATTAGTGCAGCTTTAAATATGATAAGCTTATCATCTCATCTGCCTAAAAGAGGGCATAACAACAGTGTTCTGAAACTCTAAGTAGTGTGTAAATTTCACTTGTTGTCAATTTTGATACATGCTAATCATAGCAACATAAGACAGCAGCTGAAATCATTACTATTTTCTTACCACTGATGTTAGTTGGTCATTAGTCTAGTATTTGTCTAGTGTTACTGTCTTTTCACATCTGGTTTTATGTCTGTCTGTGCTGCAGCCTGTCCACCCACCCTCTCTAATACATCCCATGTATCAGATCCCTCACATCCATGTGATTTCAAACACAGATGAAATGTGGCGACTTTTCACTTTGTGGCTCAAAACAAGAAGCCGGCAGGCAGGTGTACACAGACCATAACCCCGTTGCTAGATTGCTGAAGGTAGTGATGATGTCAAAATGTGTAGATTTATTACCTCCAATGTGCTCAAGGTTTAAATAACTGCAGAATATTGTCTGACCCAGGCAGTGCTGCTACATGTACTTTGACAAAAACTTCTCCAAACCTTTGTGCATGTTCTCTTGCCAAAGCTGTCAAATTGTGGTGGTGCGTTGTTGTTTGCATCTGGTGATCCTGTACTGATTTAAACAACTGCCTGTTAGAGAAAAGTACAGTTTTTCTCTTTATTTTCCCCCAGATGTAGGCTTAAGTACTTTCCCCATAAACAGTTAATGTAATTTACAGTATAATTCAAGATTCCACCGCTGAGTCTGTGACAGTCATATCAACCCTGTGACATAAAGCAGACAGCCTGCTGTCTGAACATCTGGATGTTGGAGGATCATTATTATTACTACCAGGCGGTTTGTCCACTCTCTACTAGCGTGTCGTCAAACTAAGTATTAGAAAGTATTCTGACTGACATCTAAGCCTGGACAAACATGCTAAGTGTCATGTTTGTCAAAAGGTGGACATACTTTAAATCATACTTTATAATAGCACTGAACTTTCTCACACAAAGCCGTAAAACTTTGGAACAACCACTCTCTACCAAATCATTCTGTTTTTTTAAATGTCATGTAAAGTTGTGACACGATTATTCACACTGCCGAGCAAAAGATCCCTGCAGCTGACTTTCTTACTGTCAACCTGATAACTCTCAGGCAAACACTCTTTATTCATTATCACCCCAGAGATATTTGCACAATCCTGCAGGCCTTTATGTTGTTTGGAGGGCGCTGCTGTATCACTTCAGGCATTGCACAAAATGCCTCCTCGCAGCCACAGAAATCACAGTATGTCTGCGATATTTATTTCCACTGGCGTGTTTCCGAGCTATATGTTCAATTCACTCCGATTACGTCACAGACAGCTGCACCACTCAACAGTCTTTACACCTGCGTCTACAGCTGGAAACATAACACAAGACACAATATGGATCCTAGTCTGCTCTCTGTATGTCCTCCTTCCATAATACCTCCTTCAAAAATTAAGATAATATAATAAATAAATCTGCAGATGGGTTACAATCCTTTGACTCAAGTCAGATTTGCTTGTCTGAGGTCAAAGTAAAGCACAGCTTTACGGTATAACAGAATAACCCTAGACCTTACAGACAGAAATGTGAGTACATCTATCAAATTTAGCTAAAGCATCTCAATTCAATCCGCATGCAGCGCTTATATACGGTCATACGGTCATATGATATTGAAACATGACTAATGGAACTGAGGGGGCATACCAGTGACTTTGTTTACATGTATTCAATCAATCAATAAATAAATATATATATATAGATAGATAGATAGATAGATAGATAGATAGATAGATAGATAGATAGATAGATAGAGAGAGAGAGAGAGAGAGAGAGAGAGAGAGAGAGAGAGAGAGAGAGAGAGAGAGAGAGAGAGAGAGAGCGGTGTATTCTTAAATCCTGTGAAAAGTTCAATATCTGAAAAACTTCCTTGGAAACATTGTCATTGTGCAATATGTATCCCAGTTTACCAGATTTTGCATGTTATCCTAACTGCTGCCCAGCCAACAAATAGCATATTACTGATGGTCGCATTAGTCCATTATCACTTGTCTACAGGAGCAAAATATGGCTTACTCTGATCAACCCCGGGACATTACTATCCATGTTCTGATGATCAGAGATGCATTAGGCTTCATCAAACTTGATAATCTGAAAGGCCTTAATCAAAGCACACAACAGGAGACCATGTTAGCAGCCAGTCAGTGAGTCTTTGGTAGCTAAATGCTGCATAATACATCTAAGCAATCAGAGTAGGTGCTTGATCTTCCCAAAACACCAATGCACTGCACTTTTGATCAAAAATACACAGTGGCCCATCATCAGTGGTTCATTACTGCAGCTGAATAACTCAGAATGTCTAATATGTTGTAAAAGTTAAGGTTGGGTGATATGACAGTATATGCAATAATATAAATATATACGAGTTTTGGTTTTCCTTTTAAAATCTAGTATCAGGCCATCAGGACTTCTTTATTGTCATATTGGATTTTTAAATGATTTTCAATTAATGTGATGCTCTGCTTGTTTCTTATAGGTTATTTTAATCAAAACAGACATCCCATTCATCCATTTATTAATAACAGCTTCTCAACTAATTTATCCATACACGTTACTGTGAAGAGATATATCGATATTGTGATACAGAATTACATTTCCCATGATAGAGGATTGCATGCGTATTGCCCACGCCTAGAAAGAGTATATAAGAGAATAGTGTATACATATAAACATATTCAAAACAGTAGATAAGAAATAAAGTTAAATGTAAATATCTCATTTTGAAACTAAAACAGAAATCTGGGACCATATGTCTGGTAATATTATGCACTTGGTCAGTGCAAGTGTAGTAGGCTACTGTACTGTGTAGCCTACTGTATATTGTCCTGCATATGGCAAGAAACTGGAATTGTATAGACGTGTATTGAGAAAACTATATAGTGAATCAATACACGCACAGGTAATATACAGGTAAGTTCAATACATATATCAATAGTGAGACAATGGAAGGGATAATTAATAGTGTAGTGTAAAAGTATTTATATTTTAAATGGCTCTCCTGTTTCATAAAACAACAGTTGCTACTATCATCATTTAGTTGAATGCAAAATGTCCTGAGACAGCAACAGAAGCAAAATTCAAAAGTTTTCAGCAGGAAGTACACCAAGAAGTTTGTCACAATAGTGGCAACTATTAATCATAAACAGAGTTTAACAGCAATGCTGCTTCATCCGGCTGGCTTTGTCTTTAAAGTAGTAGGCTACTTTAGTGTTAACATGATGATCAGGCGGTATCGTGATCAATCATGACAAATGCATGGGAATATAGTGATAAATCTGCGTTCTGCCACTTACTTACACCACAATATTGTATAAAAAATATGTATCTTCGGGGTCACACGTGTAATCTAAACTGTGCTTTACGCGCTGTAGCCCACGGTATCATGCAGCAGCCCGGTCTCCAGTTTAACTAAAAGATTTGCGCGCTGAGCTGATCACGGTGGTTATCTCATTACATCATCCTCTAGTTTCACAGCTGAAACTTCCAGAGAGGAATTAATAAAAAAGATTTAGCACAAACATCGCATCCTGTCGATCGCATCCAGGCTGCACAGTGCCAATAGAGGTCACCGCTCCAGCATCACCCAAACCCGTCGCTTATTTAAACGCTGCAGACGCCATGCGCGTTGCAACCTCTTTTCAAAATAATATAATAGGAAGCCTTACCCTAAAGTCGCCCAGCCGCCCGGTAGCGTTAGACAAAGAGCGAGATGTTCAGTGTGGATGAAGAGATGCAGCTGTGTGCTGAGGATTGCCTACCTTTATAGGCGGGGAGAGAAAACGACTGTGTAACCTTGGCTGGCTGGCCGGTCTGAGCACAATGTGCAGCCTTGTCGCTCAGTGGAAAATAGTGGGAGGAACACGCAGGCTGGCCCATTGCCCTGCAGGAGGGTTACAGCCAGGAGGTGACCCGGTGTGTTGCAGCCACACACACACACACACACACACACACACACACACACACACACACACAGAGAGTCAAAAAGATGACATCAAGGCTATCTCTGCCTTCCTATAATTTGCAGTTAAATAGGCTATGACTCTTGTAAATTGTTAACCCGCAGCAGACTGTATGAGGTTAGCTGTAACAAACGTATAATTAAAAAAATATATATTATAATAATAATAATAATGATAATAATAATTTCAAATGCAGAAATTAGGTGTATCCTGTGTGCAAAAAAACTTATGCAAACCCTGCACACCTGGTCAATCACTGTGTGAAGTGGAGAAATGGGCCAGCATTACTTTTTTGTCCAAGCGAATTGCAAAAAGTGCATTCAATCTCAATGAGACAGATGTTATCAAAAACTGTGAGTAGGCTACATTACATCCCTTCCAAACAATAAACTGTAGGAGTGTGTTCAGTCTTACAGGAAAAGTATTAACAAGTATTAACACTACAAGATAAACACATACAGGCAGGGCTGCCCTGGGTCTGATGTGGTTGGTGCCACTCAACGTGATTCGCCAAATGGTGATACCAGGCTGCGCTACCAGCTCCTTTAAGTGTTAACTTAAAAGGTGTGGCTTACTTACCAGTACACATTAGGATAATCACAAATATAATCTCAGAAACGTATTTCAATTGCAAATGCAGACATGATGGTCAGAATACATATACACAAATACATAGAACAGAGTTCATACTGACTATGAGGAAGGACAATCTAATGATTAAGCACATTTTGTCAGGTAGGACTGTGGCCTGTGTGCTTTGTTAGATTGGGTCACGAATATTACACTGTTTATTTCTTGGTACACAGACAATACCAATAATTATTTAAAAAAAGAAATCAGCTTTATTATTTTTAATTGGTTCTCTAAATTTATGGGTCACAGGCAAGGTGTTTTGGATTTGCAAGGGTAGCCTGGGGCAGCCAAGTTTTCAGGTTATAACTTGCAAATGTTTTCAGTTTCAGATCTTTAAAAACCTTTATTTATTGAGGAATTTCCAACAATTAGAAATGCTCTATTTTTTAGGAACACCCTGTCCACACTGACACAGAAACCTGGAAGCTCCCAGTACAACCGCAGTCCGGTGCTTTTGCCACTTAGCATCTTCACTGGAGAAGTTGTTGATATGTCAGTGGTGGTAATGAGTGAGGGCTACTTTCCTGACGGTCTGTCATCCAATAGTGAATCAAGTCCTTGAGAAATCAGTAAATCAAATCTCAGGTTCTCGTTTTTATGACTTAACCTGCTTTAACTGATTTCTGGCCACTTGGGGACAACAGAAACAAGATGTAAACACAACACTGACACAGTAGCTTATTATGATAAACAGTTGCTTAATTTACTGTGCATCCGGCCAATACGGAGCAAAACTTTTCACATGGCAGCCTGGTTATGTGATCCATTGTTAATATAAGAGCTATAGGCAAGCTACTAAGCCTACAACTTGAGTATAAGCTTCATTCATCTATGAATAATGAATGATGATGATGTTGATGATGATGACTAACTGAATAAATCATTAGTCTATTAATCTATTTATCTATGGCAATGGCAGCCCATGTAGATGCTCAGTCGGTAGCTCCTTTAAACTTTGCTACACTTTTGTCTTTCATATATATATATATAGAGTGAGAGAGAGAGAGAGAGAGAGAGAGAGAGACCAGACCATTCACACCAGTACATCCACCAATGTGTCCCGGAGGAAGACACTTAACCCCTAGTTGCCCCAGAGGCGTGACATATAGCCTATAACAATTGGAAGTCACTTTGGATGAAAGCATCAGCACATTTAATTAGACTACAGGTGCTTGTCATATAATTAGAATATCATCAAAAAGTTGATTTATTTCAGTAATTCCACGCAAAAAGTGAAACTTGGATATTATATTCATTCATTATACACAGATTGATATATTTCAAATGTTTATTTCATTTAATTATGATGATTAAAACTGACAACTAATGAAAATCCCAAATTCAGTATCTCCGAAAATTTGATTATTACTTAAGACCAATACAAAAAAAGGATTTTTAGAAATGTTGGCCAACTGAAAAGGCGAGACGCTTCTGACGCTGTGTCTTGTTCAAGAGTGGCTTGACACAAGGAATGCGACAGCTGAAACCCATGTCTTGCATACTTCTGTGCGTGGTGGTTCTTGAAGCACTGACTCCAGCTGCAGTCCACTCTTTGTGAATCTTCCCCACATTTTTGAATGGGTTTTGTTTCACAATCCTCTCCAGGGTGTGGTTATCCATATTGCTTGTACACTTTTTTTCTGCCACATCTTTTCCTTCCCTTCGCGTCTCTGTTAATGTGCTTGGACACAGAGCTCTGTGAACAGCCAGCCTCTTTAGCAATGACCTTTTGTGTCTTGCCTTCCTTGTGCAAGGTGTCAATGGTCGTCTTTTGGTCAGCTGTCAAGTCAGCAGTCTTCCCCATGATTGTGTAGCCTACTGCCTAGAACTAGACTGTGAGACCATTTAAAGGCCTTTGCAGGTGTTTTGAGTTAATTAGCTGATTAGAGTGTGGCACCAGGTGTCTTCAATATTGAACCTTTTCACAATATTCTAATTTTCTGAGATACTGATTTTTCATTAGTTGTCAGTTATAATCATCAAAATTGAAAGGAATGAGCACTTGAAATGTATCAGTCTGTGTGGAATGAATGTATACATTATACAAGTTTCACTTTTTGAATGGAATTACTGAAATAAATCAACTTTTTGATGATATTCTAATTATATGACCAGCACCTGTATATGTTAAGTTCTGTGTGTGTAGCATGACGGACTTCAAACTTGCTTTTCCATTATACAACCTGCTGTTTAATGATAAATAAACTACCTTGAACCTTGAACTTTGAATCTGCCTGAAATGGCGTGATGTGTGATCACAATGACAGACACAGGTGTGTTGATAACAGCAAGTAACTCAAAGTATAAGTAAATATCAATATAGATTATAGCAACTGTAAATTTGTAGTCCAAGTCTCAAGGCTACCACAGTGGGACACGTTTTAGGTGAGACTTCACTGTGGGTGAAGTGTCGTCTCTGCCCACAATACAGACGAACGTGGCAGAACCTTGGCCACTGGATGCTGTGTCACTGGAAACAACATTCAAAAATCATCAACAACTTCTCTCTTGATATACAGGTAGCTACTGTAATGCTGCAGTTCTTCTCAGATCTTGATTTCATCTCTGCCAATGAGTGCACTAGTGCTGATTTGTAACCAGATAGCTCCATTCACAAGTTATTAAGTCTACTTTATCCTTTTAGCATTGAACTCCAGTAACAGTGGACAGTTAAAGCGATAAAAATCCATGCAGCAGAACCAGGCATTTTTCCAGGTCAAAACCTGACACCTGCATTACCCACAATGCAACTCAAGCACTGACAGGATGCTTGTAGCGACTAACTCGGGCTTATTTCCCCTTTAAGGTTTTCATAAAGCATGAGACACTGACAGGTTGCTCCTTCCTGCACAGTAGCTGCCATGTCTGACTTTCTCTGTGTGCTGTTTCTAGAAAAAGACCATAGTCTACATTTTCGTCAGAAAGATCACATCAACTTGTTGCCTGCTAAACAGTGATCAGATTTACAGTGTTAATTAATTTCAAATTACAGTCACATAAACATTTTTAAATCTATAATAAGATCAAAATCTTGGACAAACTGCATTTCTTTACTGTGTCACACCTGGACCTGTTGTCCCCTAATTACTGTTGTGTACATTGCCTACTTCATAAACTCTGATCACTGACAGTCCAGGGGCGTTTCCAGGCTGGTGATACATTGGGGGCTTAGCCCAGCCCAGAAATCGCTCATATTTTCACCCTACCACCCCTGCCGCTGCCTACGTCTATAGTAAGTCTATACAGCAACAGTAAATGATCTATACTTGTCATAGGCCATTTCATCATAGGCCATATACATTTATACACTGCATACATTTAGAAGGTTTTCTGCTCATGTTCAAAACTTTCTGCACATTCAGAATCTCTCCCACATATCTTTGTTCTCTGACATTTGCAATTTTTTAACAAAATGTACCTGCCCCTCTGCTGAGCTGTAGGCTACCCTGCATTATTGCCTGTTGATATGGTAGTAGGCGACCCCCCTTCAGACTGTCTGACAGACACAGGTCTGGGACTGTAAGCCTACTCAATGAGACGAGTGCACTGCTCTTCATCGAAAGTAGAAAACCGAAAATGAAAAACTCTTGTGATCAGAAATAAATCTCTCTACACATTCACTCAAAGATTAACTTCAGCTCCTCTGATAAAGAGCAGCTCACAGCCGCTTCAGAGGGAAGCATGGAGCAGAGAGACAAAGGTGTCTGTGTGGCGGTCAGGTGTGTCATGACATTCCCTTGCTACTTTGTGGCAGACTGTTAACAGTTTGTGTAACAAATAAACTGACTAGACACTCACTGACAACATTTATAGGCTATTTAATATAGACAATTCAATAGTCACTGACAAGCTCTGAAGCTGTAACCAGTGCTCTCTCTCCCTCTCTCTCACTCTAAATGCAGGCATGCTGAGTAACGTTGTGGGGAGGTCACATCACCAGAACTTCAAACAAAATGTAGCAATATTTTTACGAGTAGCCTCCATTCTTTCAAGACCTGCGAGACAGTCTGCGTCATGAGGATTATTGCATATATTTATAAGGAAAATATTTTTGATGTTGTTGTTGAGTTACATTCGGAGCTACAGGCAAAACATCCATGGCTAAAGTCCCGGAAAAATTACCTGGCAACGCCGATGGCCCATTATACAGGCCTTTCGCTTTTTCACATTAGAAATTTTGATATATGCAGTAGGAAAAGCACAGGTGTAAATAATATAATGAATGGTGGCTGAATTCATTTGAGTTGCTTCAGTTTCAGGTATTGTGGTATTGTACATGCTGGCTCACTGCCACACACTGTCATGGCTTACTGGCACACTTAAATAGAACAGAACCATTACTGTTATTATAGTAGCCTAACAACTGTGCTTTCTAATACAAATAAAAATGTCTGCTGTGAAAAAGCTATTCCTCCTCGGAATTAGTGGGGACAGATGGCCGTACTAAAATTCACTGACCTGCCACATAACGATTAGTCATAAAATTTTGACCAATGACAGGTGAAGTGAATAACGCTGATATCTAAATGAGATATATTAGGCAGCATTTAAACATTGTGTCCTCAAAGTGGATGTGTTAGAAACAGGACAAATGGGCAAGCATAAGGATTCGAGCAACTTTGACAGGGGACAATTTGTGATGGCTAGATGACTGGGTCACAGCATCTCTCATAACAAGCGGTCGTCAGTATCTATCAAAAGTGGTCCAAGGAAGGAAAAGCTGTGAACCAGCGACAGGGTCATGGGCAGTCAAGGCTCATCGAAGGCTCGCCCATGTGGTCCGATCCAAAAGACATGCAACTGTAGGTCAAATTGTTGAAAAACTTGATGCTGGTTCTGATACACAGTACAAAAACATTGGAGTCCATGTTTTGGCGGGTCAGGGCTGTGTTGGCGGCAAAAGGGAGACAGATATTATGACCAACAGATGGTCATGATGTTATTATGGCTGGTCGGTGTATTTTACTACTTCAAAAAAAGTTGTCACATCAAGTGTCTCTAATAACCAGAAGTATTTGTGAACTTTACAGTGAAATATTTCGTGGTTATCTTGGTGTTGTCATGTTCTCCAAATGTGACTATTTGTGCACAATCTTCATACTTTTATTACATTAAAGAATGTTTAAGAGGAAGATCAACTAAACACACATATGCATTTTATTTTATTCAAATGTCCATTGCATCAATAATAATAACTATGAGTCCAAGGGCTTTGTTTGGATAAAACAATGTTTCTTGTCTCTCTGCAGGGCCTGTACCAGCCTTAACCATTATCTGGTCCAAGAGGCAATGCTCCCATTTTTCATTGCAGCTCAGTAGGCTATCATGAAAAGCTGAAGATCAATACCACCCTCTTGTGGACGAAATTGTTCAGGTAGTGGATGTTGGACATTTAAAGTATTACAGAAAAAGTGTGTTCAGGTTAAAATGCATTGGTTTATTTTTGTAACGCATTAGCACATATTTATAAAAACAAGCATAGAGTACATTGAGTCGACTCGAGTACCTGGAATTGAATTTTCTACACCACACCCTCCTGATGGATGAAGGCATATTATCAGAATTGCTGTTTTAACCTCCAAGAGCAGTCAGTATTCATTGTGATGTCGGTCTGTCTGTCAGTGACTCTGAAATTTTTCAACTACTATCAGATGAATAGCCATTAAGGTTTTTACAGACTATCTAGCGCGATCATTGAGTCAAAATTATTTGTCCAATACTTTGGTTTATGACCAAATCCCTGCAGAACAAACTTCCATCTGCCTCAGCTAGCTTGTGTTTAGTGCTAATTAGCAAATGCAAAGATAAACATACTTTTTGTAAACATGTTTCACTCAAAGCATGCCAAGTAGGCTATACAGCCTAACAGGAATTTTATCAGATACTTGATGCGTTTGGTTTGGTTTATTTACTGTTCATTTTTCAAGTTTTGAGAAAGAACATGAGAAATTCTTAAGAGTTACAAAGTTGGAGCATGACTTTCTGCCAGCTCCTGATGCTGTCCTACCATTAAATTATGCTGATTTAATGATTGCAGCCGATCAATCAAAATACTGCTAATGCAGCTAGTTGGAAGGGTTTCAAGACTTGTTTGTGAAACTCATTCCATTAAACACCCGAAATAGTGAAAGTAATAGTAAACTGTTACTAACTGTTGTACAGATTTATTTTGAAGCAGCAACACATTGCAAACAATGGTTCACCATTTCCAATTGAATGTAACGCGATATTCAAGGTCCCACTACAAAGTCAGCAGAGCAAAAAAAAAACCAAAAAAAAAAACCATTTCTCTTAAAATGCAAAAACAAAGAAAGATCTCTACCAAACGCGAAGAAAGCTCATATCCAGAAAAAAAACAAAACCCATGATGTTAATGTTTTAAAGAGCTGAAGTACAGTATTTACAGAACACAAAATTAAAAGCAGACTACTGTACAACTCTTTGCTACATTTACATATGCAAACAGAAGGCTTAACTTCCAGAGGAAAAAATAAATACACATCTGATTTCTATTACACAACCTTTTGTGTCTTAACCCTATTAAAATAATTTTGTAATCATAAAAATCTCATACAGTATATATACATACACTTGATGCAGGTGTGTTTCTTACAACACACACATGCTGTTTATGCATTCTCTTAAAATTGGACCGCTTTCGTTCTGAGCCACACATTTGGTCTTCCTTTACATGCGAGTTTGTATAATGACGATGGCATTCGATTCTCATTTGAACCTGTTGACTGGGTTTCCAATGAGCTCTGGGCACTGCTCTTCGCCTTTTGCAATCTTGTCGCACTTTTTGAACAGGTCGTAGTTGATCTTGTCAGTTAGCACGCTGTCCTGCTTATACTGCGGGTGCTTTGCAACAAATTCCCTCATCCACTTGGCCATGGTCATCAACTCGCCTGTTTCAGATCAGCAAAATTAACAGTTACGCTCAGATTTAAAGCTGCATAAAGAGAAAATCGGCTTTGGCTTATGAGAAAGTTACGTTTTGTCCCTTAATGCAAATTTACCTGAGGCACGTTTCTTGATGAGCTTCAGGTAATTCAAAATGGTGCACCTGGTGTCCACATCAACTTCCATGTTTTCCAGATAGCAGTTAAGGATCGGGATCAGTCCTTGAAATACTCCCTCCTGGTGATAAAAAAGTAGAGCTGCAACGATTAATCGATTAGTTGTCAACTACTAAATTAATCGCCAACTATTCTGATAATTGATTAATTGGTTTCGAGTTATTTTTTTAAACAAATGATGCAAAACTGATAGCTTCTTAAATGTGAATATGTTCTGTTTCTTTACTCCTTTATGACAGTAAACTGATTATCTTTGGATTGTGGACAAAACAAAGACATTATTCTAAGAGGGTTACAAACACTGCTAGCCTTGTAGTCACATCATGTAAACAGCCTAAAGTAGGTGCTTTTTCCATTTTACACATTTGTAATAAGTGAAACCAGATTGATCAAAACGATGTATAGGGTCCTTTTAACTGAATTAACTGTGTTAGTGTAAATATTGGATTTTATTCAAGTAACCGGGAGCCATAGCTGGTTTGCAGCCATTTGCCAATATTTACTTATACTACTGTTGTTCTTTTCACCAAGTGGATACAGTGTTACAATCTCTTTGATGTGGACAGTTACAGCAGTTACAGCTACATGAAAAAATTAAGAGATCACCATACATTGATACTGAGGGGAACATGAATGTCTAAGGTAAATTTCACAGCAATCCACTAAATAGTTGATAAGATATTTCAGTCTAGACCAAAATGATGGGCCATCTATTGAGCCATACTGCTTACATGGCTAAAACATGCAAGATAATAAATCACCTTTCCATTGATGATTGTGTCAATGCTCATCAGCATGTACTCTTCGTTAGTACCCTCAGTCTCCAGGCCGTTCTGAGCAGAAGCAGTGCCATCAAGGCCCGGGTTGCAGCCTATTGGTGGACAATACAAATGTTTTACTACTCTTATTGGAGGCATTCACTGTAAGAATCAATGTAAAGTGTTGCACTTATTGTTTGACCCACCTTTGAAGATGTCCTTTCGGAAGTAAAACATACCCTCCTGGACAGCGTTTCTCTTCTGTGCGACCTTCATGTTTTCGTCAACCTAATGAAAGACAAGGGTTTACTGTATCAGAGCTCTCCGTAAAAAGTAGATCATTGTCCACATGTCCTTCATTCATTAATTAAACATCTCTTCACATTTTATAAAAGCCTAGAGCTGTGTAGCTGTTTTTACCTTTGACAAAGGGATCAGAAAGTCCAGTTTATAGGACAAGATCACTCTGGTAAGCAGGACGACAAAGACCACGTATGCAGCGTTTTCAAAGTCAGTTAGCTGCACCTGAGAAACAGAAGCAACAATAAAACTGAACTCACTCTCAGGTTTTTTTTTTCCTTTATTTGACATGCCTTGTCATCAAAGATTAACACAGATTACAACTAAAAGTTAAGTGATGGTGCAGTTAGTTATTACCTCCATCGGGCGGAACTCAACCCTCCAGCCGATATCAGAGTTTGGAGGTGGAGGTTTAAACCTCATCGTCTGCCAGTTGGTCGACTGGAGGTTCTGCAAGAAGACAGTTTGGTTTGAATAAATACGACCATGTACTGTGTTTTGTATACATGTTTGTCTTTCTTCTAAGAAACTGCTTAAGGAATACAGAAAACCTCACCTCAAAGTGATCAGACTCATTTTCATCATCCAAGTGAATTTTCTCCTCAAATACAGACAGTGGATCTCGGATGAAGAGGTGTGCTATGTGTTGAGCCAGCAGCTTGTCTATTCCTACACACAGAAAGCTGATTATTCTTTACTGTACAAGCATCTATTAGTGAAGCTGAATGGCGTTCATTTCATATTCCATTTCACGGCTAACATATTTGTATATTAGCTTTGAAAATGACGGTACCTGCATCGAGCAGCTGCTTGTTGATCTCCTCGTCTATTGTCAAATCAATGTCGTTGTACTTCTCGCCACAGCTAGACAGGTAGCTGTCAATTGAATCATATCTTGACTTGAAGATCCTGTATTTGTCGTTTTTCAGTGGCTGCAAAGAAAAAAACCCCAACATTTTTATAATTTTTATAAGCATCAAAAGTTTTACTGTGATATCTTAGAAGTACTATTGCCTTTAGCTTGAGAAAGGTTTTAAGAGAAACCGAGTAAAATTACATTGCACAGCCATATTGTACATAGTCTTAATTCTTTTCTTTTATATGTCTTATACTATTATTATTGTCAATTTTAAACGTATGATTCTTGACCTGCGGTATTTGCTTTATTTTATATTTTCTACCTACTATGTTTATTGTTATGCACCAAAATACTGAAGCAGATTCCTTGTATGTGTAAAACTATTTGGCAGCAAAGCAGTTTCTGACTGATACATTGTGCAAAATAAATAAGTGTGTTTTGCTCCCTATGGGTCTGGTTGTTCAGGGTGTCCCTCTGCTCACCTTGAGCCCGCGTTCCTCCTGTGTCCTGTCGTCCACTGAGGCAGAAATAACTCCCCAGCGACAATCATTATCTGACACAAAGCCTCTGTAGAAGGGTGAGGCCGCACTCAACGCCATCTGTAAAGAGCCAAAACAGCATTCAGCAGTGTGTAGTGTTTTATAAACAACCAAAAAAAAAAAAAACAAAGCCACACAATCTTCTCTGTTTATTGTTACTGTGACTTCTGGACTAAACTGCCAAATCCCAAATCCAAATATTTGATTCAGTTAATAGATAATTAGTTATAGTAGTCCGACTGAAGAAGACGTCAGGTAAATAATCATAATACATGATAGGAAGTGCGTGCTTTTCTACTCACCACTATGGGGCAGAATGTCGCTAGTTGGTCATAAAGGTACCTTGCCTCATCAATGCTACAAGCTTGGAATGTCACCTGCAGAAGCATCGTAAAAAAGAGGCTGAAGTACATTTATAAATCACTTATTGGGACTGTAATGTTGCAGACAAAAATCAAAACAGTCCAGGTTACACCATCGTTATTACATCACTGTTTGAAAACAAAAAGGATGATTCAAGGCAGCAGAGACTTCGGAGATGTCACACTACCCAGTCAGTACCTGCAGACAGCAGTTGCCCATGCCGAAGCCCATGCAGTCCATGTAGATATGATCGGGCAGCGCTGCCCTTGCTGCTTCACCATCATCCTCAGGAAACTCCTCCACAAATGGAGATGGAGTGCACTTGTCTCTGAAAACTGAAACACAAAGTGAAATCTAGTCATAATTATTATTTCCCATGCATTCTGAGAGCCAAAGGAAATGCATCAAAATCTATGCATTTCTCATTCAAGTGAAATCTCATTTAGTCAAAAGGTGTTTTCTAAATGTACTGCTAATAGTTTTTTATTATTGAAAAAGGAAGAACATTAGGCTTTGGGGCTGCCAGAGTGCCGTTGTTACATAGTAGTGAACAAGAGACAAAGTGAACAAACTTGCACTGTAGCTACAAGTCATGGGCAGACAGCATGTTGTTACATAATGAAGAGTAATGTTTAATGTGCTGCAGCTGAGCAGCTAATTAGCTAACTAAGAAACAGAAGTTAGCAGTGCACTTTTCCGCAGTGAATGTTTTTTGGGTTGCACATTAAACCAGCTAATGTGCAGGACAACACACGTCTTCATATTTGTAAGTTAGATATGTAGGAGACTTTTTAGCAGGAAAGCGAATGTGGATGTTGTTCAGAGTCTGTGGCTCTTGTCTTGTGTAGCAGGCTGTTGGATTGCTCAGTGTGACGTTACTGCTTTACGCCAGTATGGAAATAGGGTCTCCAACTATGTAGACGGATATTTGAACCGTATTCCGTCTAACTATAAATAAGTAAATGTCACATTTTAATTGAAAAACAAAACAAGTTTATAATACTATTCGTCTCATTTCATTCACTTACTTGGCACATTAATCACAACTTTCTCTCCTCTTCTGTGACGTATGTTTCTGGTAAGGGTGCTGGAAAAGCAAATCCACAAACACATGCAGTCATGTACACAACACACATACACAAACTTCATTATACAAAAACAAGCATGCGCAGTGAAAGGAACATGCATATATGGCATCTTCAAAATCTACTGGCACAAACAGTAAAAATACATCAGGAAAAAAAACATGTCTTTACAGCCTATACAGGGTCAGATACAGATATAAAAATCCAAGAATATAATCGCCTGATAGTAATTATTTTACATAAACACATTGAAAATCATATCAGCGAGTTAACCACACATGCACATTGTCACAAAGTTATAACCATGAAGCCTACCTGAATCTTGGGTGTCTGTTGATGGCTTCGTCTGGGAAAAACAGTGACTTTGACACCCCTTTCTCAACAGGGGTCGGCCGGTGCTCTGGTTTGGTGAAACCTGGGCAACCTAACCTACACAAAGGATCAAAACATTACTATTATAAGGCTGCAAATAACAGTGTTATATATTATGTGTTATATGATTATTCTGCCAAATAATTTCTCAATAAATTGATTAACTGTTTTGTCTCAAAATGTCAGAAAATAGAGAAATATGCAAATTATAACTTTCCAAAACCTAAAGTGACATATTCAAATACTTGTTTTGTCTGACCAGCAGTCTACAACCCAAAGATATCACAGTCCATAAGTATGACAGAGAAAAGCATCAAACCCTCACACTGGAGAAGCTAAAAATCAGCATTTTTGCAAATTGAAAATGACAGAAAGCTAAATCCATGAACAAATTGTAAACTTACAAAATCCATCAAATTGAATTAAACATAAAGCACACAACTGCAAAACTTTTGAACATAATTTTTTTTGTTCTTGTCTCCACTCACAATTATTAAAAGAGGGTTAAAACATTTGCTCATTGTAAACCAGAGTACCTTGGAAATGAGGTGATGGTGCAGAGGGTTTCGTTCTTGTTCAGGACAGACGAGGCCTCTCGTCGTCTCTTCCCCATGTTGCCCTCCACGGTGTTGAACTCTGACATCGTGCCGCCGTAGGGCTGCCCTGGAGTTCCTTCAATCATGTAGCTGCCATACTCTGGTCTCCAAAGCGTGGGGTGACTGAAAACATAATTTAAAAATGTTGTAAAACATTCGGCTTTTTTTAGGTCAGCAAGAAAAAAGGACATCAAAAAAGTGCCCTGGTCTCCGTATCATGATGACCTTTCTGATTGAATAAACTCTCCGTTTATCGTATGTCAGCCATAATCTTGGCGGGGCACACCAACACGATGTATTTGTGCTCCGGAGCGTGCTCTTTGGTGTGTGCGACAGAGGGGCAGTAATGAGGAATGCATCGGCTCTACTATTCCCACTGCCATTGGTATTTCCCCTGGGTGAAGTTGGCTCCACAGATTTAGACCGACGTCATGGGCAGCGAGCAAGCATAACACTCACAAGCTTGTACAAACACATTTACACGCCTGCAGAAAACTCTACTACAGTTTAAGCATGCAAACAGCATGCTCAGATTATTGCCGCTGACCTGAGGTCAAATATCCTCACATCACCTCCACGTTTTGGAGATTTTTAGGGATTTCGCTAGAGCCCATTTGTAAAAAGGTTCAACTTATTACAGAACAAAATCATCATCTTCAAAAATGCTAAAAAAGGTAGGAGACAAATGGTTTAACTTTTTAAATTTGTCTTATTATAGACTAAAATGAATCCACAAGCAATCCACGCTCAAGTGTGACATTATTAAGGATCATACAATGTTGCAAATGTATGTAGTTTAAATGCAGTAATACCTTATTTTATTTTTATACTTTTACACTCTTCAAAGTGAACTCAGATCCTTTAATGTGTCAAACTAACAGGCCATGATATTTCAGGAGTTGTGTGTACACAAAGACCGAACGATGTTGAGGTATAAATAAAGACGAGGGTTTAACAAACTGATGAAACACTAAACCTCCTGTGGGACACCGTGGGCACTAACACTATGAAAAGCAACACGTTTGGAACCAACGTTCCTCTTATGTTGTGGTGCTGAACTCAGTACTCAGAGGACCTTGTTCAGAGAAGAGACCAAAGATCACTGAGATCCTCTGCAGAGATGGAAGAGAATCACTCCTGCCTCCACAAAGACAAATAAAAGCCCCATGAAGTCTGTAAAACAGCACTTAATGATTGACTATGAGAACGAGGAAAGGGGCTCTCTGGTCTGTTGAGACAAAAATGTAAACCTTTGGCCTGAATACCTGAGGAGGAACACTGCTCATCACATTGATAATAACATCTCTATGGTGAGGCCGACACCAGTGTCACGATATGGGGAAACTCCTCTGTGGCAGGGACTGGCAAGGTGGGCAGGACTGATGAGTTTCAGCTCTTTGAATGATTTCTGCTGTAAAGTTTTACAATTGAGGTCTATGGGAATTGATTGGCTTTTGGAGCCAGCCTCAAGTGGCCATTCAGTGAAATGCAGTTTTTGGCACTTAACGTTTACGTAGCTTTATTTTTCCAGCCGTGGAC
>NC_060164.1:12541779-12544112 GCF_021292245.1 Micropterus dolomieu | reverse complement strand
CATTTGTAAAAAGGTTCAACTTATTACAGAACAAAATCATCATCTTCAAAAATGCTAAAAAAGGTAGGAGACAAATGGTTTAACTTTTTAAATTTGTCTTATTATAGACTAAAATGAATCCACAAGCAATCCACGCTCAAGTGTGACATTATTAAGGATCATACAATGTTGCAAATGTATGTAGTTTAAATGCAGTAATACCTTATTTTATTTTTATACTTTTACACTCTTCAAAGTGAACTCAGATCCTTTAATGTGTCAAACTAACAGGCCATGATATTTCAGGAGTTGTGTGTACACAAAGACCGAACGATGTTGAGGTATAAATAAAGACGAGGGTTTAACAAACTGATGAAACACTAAACCTCCTGTGGGACACCGTGGGCACTAACACTATGAAAAGCAACACGTTTGGAACCAACGTTCCTCTTATGTTGTGGTGCTGAACTCAGTACTCAGAGGACCTTGTTCAGAGAAGAGACCAAAGATCACTGAGATCCTCTGCAGAGATGGAAGAGAATCACTCCTGCCTCCACAAAGACAAATAAAAGCCCCATGAAGTCTGTAAAACAGCACTTAATGATTGACTATGAGAACGAGGAAAGGGGCTCTCTGGTCTGTTGAGACAAAAATGTAAACCTTTGGCCTGAATACCTGAGGAGGAACACTGCTCATCACATTGATAATAACATCTCTATGGTGAGGCCGACACCAGTGTCACGATATGGGGAAACTCCTCTGTGGCAGGGACTGGCAAGGTGGGCAGGACTGATGAGTTTCAGCTCTTTGAATGATTTCTGCTGTAAAGTTTTACAATTGAGGTCTATGGGAATTGATTGGCTTTTGGAGCCAGCCTCAAGTGGCCATTCAGTGAAATGCAGTTTTTGGCACTTAACGTTTACGTAGCTTTATTTTTCCAGCCGTGGACAGTCGCCGCGTAAGTACTAACATTTCCCATCTGACCTCACGAAACCCGAGGGGATCTGTCTCTGGTCAAGGTGTGCAAAGCTGCCAGAAGCTGCCTAAACTTAGTCAAAAAGAAAACAAATCCAACATATGGTAACACACTACCTTTGCTAGACAGGAAGACTAGAGTAAGTACTAGACATAGACATAAGTACAGAAATAAACTCTAGAATAAACTCTGAAGTGATTAAACAAACTGGACTGTTTTAATAACGTTCTTAAACACATGCGATCACGTGAGGGGGCGGCAGAAGCTCTATCTGTGGGGGCTTGGCTTGGGAACCAGAGGGTTGCTGGTTCAGGTCGCCACATTGAGTCCTGCATGGAGCAGTCATATGGACCTTAGACTGGTGGCTGGAGAGGTGCAAGTTCACCTCCTTGCAAGGCCCAGAATCCCTAACTGCTCAGGGCAGCACCCTCGCTCTGACATTTCTCCATATTTCCATACATGTGTATAATAATAACAACAGAGTGTTAAAGAAATGAACTTCCCCTAGAGGGATTTATGAAGTTATTGTTGTTGTTTTCTTCTTCTTGATTTCAGCCTTGATTTGCTACATAGCCTTCCCCGAATATACAGTAGTGGAAACTGTATTGCCAAATCTCTTACAGTGGACACATTTCTACCATTGCATGGTATGGTAAATGGACTGCATTTACATAGTGCTTTTCTAGTCTACCAATCACCCAAAGTGCTTTACAACATTTGCACATTCATACATTGATAGCAGACCTGCTCCACAGGAGCGGTTAGGGGTTCATAGCTCAAGGACGCCAAGACTGCTCTACCACCCGAGCCATGCCTCCCGATATATATTTCACAAAAATGCAAAGCCAGAAATAAAAAAATATATATATATATATATATATATATATATATATCTCTCTATCTATCTGTGACTCTTAAGATTTATCTTGGGATGCTTGGGGGTTCTGGCCCTTAGTTTGGAAAACCACTGCCTCACACAATAGCAACTATATATTCGACTTTGTAACAGATTAGTCCATTAAGGGCCTTGCACATGATACATGTGTTCTAGCTGATCAGAGGTCTGTTCACGTCGCAGATGGGCAGAGCTAACCTAATACATGCCAAAGTGACTTGTCTTTGTGTGGGTGTCCTAGTTGGAAAAATAAAGTGCCGAAAGTAACAGGAAGCAATGGATCAAGTGCGCCACAACCACCAGAAAAATGGAGCAGCTGAAGAACTCTGAAGAAGTCAGCTGTGCTTGGACATTTTACCTAAAAAACCCTTCACTGATGGTACTCTCAGGAATTCTTGTGTCTGGTAGATGTAAATCAAACAGGATTTGTACACTATGCAGAAGAGGTCTGACCGGCCTAAACAAAACTGTTGACTGGGTGAA
>NC_060164.1:12526451-12541679 GCF_021292245.1 Micropterus dolomieu | reverse complement strand
TCTGTGGGGGCTTGGCTTGGGAACCAGAGGGTTGCTGGTTCAGGTCGCCACATTGAGTCCTGCATGGAGCAGTCATATGGACCTTAGACTGGTGGCTGGAGAGGTGCAAGTTCACCTCCTTGCAAGGCCCAGAATCCCTAACTGCTCAGGGCAGCACCCTCGCTCTGACATTTCTCCATATTTCCATACATGTGTATAATAATAACAACAGAGTGTTAAAGAAATGAACTTCCCCTAGAGGGATTTATGAAGTTATTGTTGTTGTTTTCTTCTTCTTGATTTCAGCCTTGATTTGCTACATAGCCTTCCCCGAATATACAGTAGTGGAAACTGTATTGCCAAATCTCTTACAGTGGACACATTTCTACCATTGCATGGTATGGTAAATGGACTGCATTTACATAGTGCTTTTCTAGTCTACCAATCACCCAAAGTGCTTTACAACATTTGCACATTCATACATTGATAGCAGACCTGCTCCACAGGAGCGGTTAGGGGTTCATAGCTCAAGGACGCCAAGACTGCTCTACCACCCGAGCCATGCCTCCCGATATATATTTCACAAAAATGCAAAGCCAGAAATAAAAAATATATATATATATATATATATCTGTGACTCTTAAGATTTATCTTGGGATGCTTGGGGGTTCTGGCCCTTAGTTTGGAAAACCACTGCCTCACACAATAGCAACTATATATTCGACTTTGTAACAGATTAGTCCATTAAGGGCCTTGCACATGATACATGTGTTCTAGCTGATCAGAGGTCTGTTCACGTCGCAGATGGGCAGAGCTAACCTAATACATGCCAAAGTGACTTGTCTTTGTGTGGGTGTCCTAGTTGGAAAAATAAAGTGCCGAAAGTAACAGGAAGCAATGGATCAAGTGCGCCACAACCACCAGAAAAATGGAGCAGCTGAAGAACTCTGAAGAAGTCAGCTGTGCTTGGACATTTTACCTAAAAAACCCTTCACTGATGGTACTCTCAGGAATTCTTGTGTCTGGTAGATGTAAATCAAACAGGATTTGTACACTATGCAGAAGAGGTCTGACCGGCCTAAACAAAACTGTTGACTGGGTGAAGTGACTTTAGAGATAATGAAACAAATACCTGTGTGTGGGTGTGCATGATGCATTAACTTTTATACAGAGTGTAGTTCGATATGGAGATTTCCATTAAAGGTGTGGCATTTTTTAAGATTAAGAACTAGAGTGTTGCAATAATATTTTAAAACTTACCAGACTTGAACCAACAACGTCTTCACAATATAAATGTGTGTATTTGGATGGGGGAAGTTATTAAAACGATCTAAGTAAATTCAAATTTTCAGCTGAATGTTTGGACATATTCTGTGGCGAGCTTACTTACTTGGGGTTTATCTTTTCACCCTGGTCTTGAAGAGTTTCCAAAACATTTCCACCGTTCAGGACAAGTCGAACCTTTTCATTCTTGTCATCCAATTCCACCAACATGTACTCAACCTTTGTAAAGTAAAATAGTACAAAACAAACAGGCTGCATTATCAATCAGACACACACCACATTACAGCCACTGCTTTGTTCATCCAATGTTCTTTTCTTACTTTGAAACCAGACTGGGACGCCATCACATCAATTCCAATTCATCAGTTATGTTTCCTTGACTTTGACTCTACCCTGTAATCCCCCGTCTGCAAGAGGGATTAATCTATAATAACAGCATTCCACAATGTTTGAAAGGAAAACACTTTGTTCAAGCAGTAGCATGTTGAAGTTTTGTGGACGGGTGGCGGGCAAAGGCTGCAAACGCAAACTATTGTGAGGTTCTGAACGAAATGGCAACAGCCGAGCCCACATATTTTAACATGTAGCATAGCAGACTTTATGATGTCTATGTTGCACAGGGAGCATCTTCTTGAATTAGTAACAGTACTGCCTGGATTATTAGTATTATTTGATAGTTACAACAGGAAAACTGAACATTTATAGGCAGCCTTTAATATGTTTAGCTAGTGAATTACCTTTAGTAACTGTGACACAAACATCTTGTTCTTTAGACTCAAAGAAAGAAGAATCAAATCTGACACTAGTAACGTTACTGTAATTATGTTATCCAAGTAGCCCTAAAGGTTTCATTTAACAGAGCCGTTTACCTTGCAACCAGTCAGGTTGCACTATAACCTTGTCAGTCAACTTCCTTATAGACAGCATGAACTGATGCAAACTGGATATATGTGACAGCAACAAACGCACAGGAACACATTCTTGACACACAATACTGAAAGCTGCAGATGTACACAAGGCCACTGTTGCATCATGCACAACCATCCTTGCTGACAAGATCAGAGGCATAAACAGAAATCTGCAGCACAACATTCCCCACATGCTGGCTTATCTTTAAACAAAGCTTATTTCTCACCTCATCGCCCCATTTCAGCACATCTTTCTGTCGTTCCTTCACCTTGTTGTAGATGTTGAGAAACTGGATGATGCCGTGCTTTCTGATATGGTCGGCATACTTCTTGGTTTCTTCCCAGTTCAGTGGAGAGCCCTGTGACAGTAAACCCATCGCACAGACAGTCTGGGAGAGTAAACTGACGGCTGGGGTCTTGCTGGCTGCTTAATGTATGTGAACTTGCACGCCGGGCGTTAGCTAGCGAGCTAGGAGGTTAAACCGGCAGGGAGCTAGCATGAACTCTCGGTCCGAGCAAACGGCGAAAACTGGGTCCACAAAGTGCTGTCAGATAGTTCACAGGCGGGACGCGGAATCTCGTGGTGCTGCTAAGCGGCGTGCCCTGTCGGTAACCTTAGCGGGGCATCCAGAAGAAGAAGGGCCCCGCAGCTCATCACTTGCTAATGCCTGGTTAGCTCGGTAACTTCAAGCACACCAGAGGGCTGATATGGCTGCTCCCCCGAAGAACCTGACGAGATAGTCAGCGCCCGCTAGCCCCGGCTCGTTTAACGACCACGGACTGTTAACGTGCAGCACTGTGACGGAATGACAGCGCGAGGTGAACCTGCAGGTAGATCGTTGTTACCAAGCGCTAGCGTGCTCTATAAAGTTGAGCTGTGTTCAGGCTGTGTTGTACATGTAAACGCCCTCCTGCCTTTTACACACGTGATGCAGTCAGGCGGAGCGAGAGCGGGCTGTCGTCACTATGACTCAGCATTCTTCGCAACTCGGCTCCTCCCACTGATCTGTCAATCAGAGCCAGGTAGCGATGCGACGTTCAAGTGCTGTTCGGAAATAGCAAGCTACTGAAATTTCACCGGGAGGAATCCCCGGGAAATGAACAAAATGTCTGCGATAGAGTATGTAATTAATTATATAGGGTATATTTTTAGATCTTAATAGTTTATATTCTATTTCCAATAATCTCATATTTTAAATCAATTCAAAGGAGCTGTATTGGCGTGAGATGGGGCTGGCAATGGTGCAGTGGGTAAGACCAGGGTAAGAAACATGCCTTTGGTGTAGGAAACCTGGCTGTGTCCCTGAGCAAGCACTTAAGTTAACCCGTAGATGGTCCAGAGGTGTGACCTCTGAAATATATAGCAAAAATCGCTTTGGATAAAAGCTTCAGCTAAATGACTAATTATTAGTTGTTATTAACATCACACTAACATTGGTACTAAGAACTAAATCTGGTACAAAGAACTAAATCTGCTGTAATTATTGTGTTAACAGAGCCGTTTCCCTTGCAACCAGTAACAGCAGGTTTCACTAGCCTTTAACCTTGTCAGTCAACTTCCTTATAGACAGTATGAACTGCTGTAAACTGGCTAAATGTGACAGCAGCAAACGCACAAGAAAATATTCTTGAGATTTTACACAATACTGAAAGGTGCAGATGTATCGGAGTTTAAATCAACAGAAGGCCACTGTTGCATCGTGCATAATCATTCTTACTGACAATATCAGAGGCATAAACAGAAAGCTGCAGCACAACAATCCAAACATGCTGGCTCATTTTTAAACAAAGCTCGTTTCTCACCTCATCATTTCTGCACATTTTTCTGTCGTTCCTTCACCTTGTTGTAGATGTTGAGAACTTATTATTTTAAATATTATTATTATTATGGGGAACTGACATGTACAACGCCAAAGCTTAGAGTTCATATCAATTTCCATTTTCAAATTTTCAAATTGACATTTCACAAGATTAATATGTAATGTAATCTAATTTACTTTTTTCTGTTTACCTTTTCCTTTTTAACATTTAATCATTGTCATGGCCTTATTATTCAGTAATACAAGAGATTAATAGTTTTCTCTTTATTTTCAATTGCCCCTTTTTGCCCATTTTGATACCTTTACTTTTTACATATTTCTGTATTTATGTTCATGTAAGCACCAAAGTACCAAGGCAAATTCCTTGTATGTGAAAATGTACTTGGCAATAAACTTGATTCTTTAAATTTTAATCAGGGGTAAAATTATCATCTTTTAGAGCCAAGATGTCCTCAAATAGCTTAGTTTGAACAGACAACAGTACAACCCCCAGTAATTCAATTACCTTGATATAAAGCAGACAACAGCACCAAACACTCACATTGAAAAGCTTTTTGCTAATAAAATTATTTTAACTGTTGTTACTGCTGTTTCAGCGTCAGTTGTAACTGTCCATTCTTGGGATCAGACATGATTGGCCTTAATCTTCTTAGACACTGTTAAAATGGAGAAAAGGGATTGTAAATGTATCACTTTAGGAAATGGTAAATACTTAATAATAATAAAATACAAACGATACTCTTTGTTTGAACAAATCTAACACCCCAGTTGTTAATATGACATAAGAAGATTTAGTCATTAGGACCCAGTATATGTATGTGGTTTGTTTAAACCTGCTTCTTCCTTTCTTTCTCCTTAATTTTTTATGGGGTTAATGGTGTGAGAGACCCGGGTTCGATTCCCCACTGTGACACCAATATGTCCCTGTGCAAGACACTCAGTTGCCCCCTAGTTGCTCCAGAGGTGTGCAAACTCTGACACAAGTAAGTCACTTTGGATGAAAGCCTCAGCTAAATGAATGTTCAATTTTATTTTATTTACTTTTGGCAAGTTCATTTCTTGTCACTGGCTAGCCCATTTCTAAAAAAGAAAATGAAAATTGTTGCACAATACAAGTGCTGTTTAATAACAACTACAAAGCTATTTACTTACCGTAAAGCACAGCATTAAAATTCACGAGTCATGCTTAAAACTAAAGTGCGAAATGTACCAGCTTATCAGAGTACTTAAATGCAACATCATAGAGGCTTAAATGTGATTGTAATAATGACACAGCAGTCGATTTTTTTGAGTGTGTGTGGGTGGATAAAAAATGATTACAGGTCACTGAACTGCACTGACATCTGCCCCAAATAAGGATGCGGAGACTACATACCCAGGACCATACTCCTATGACTGGAACTAGGAACTGCATTTTTAGGACACTAGTTTTCCTTGACAGCTGGCAAAGCAGCTTTCGGTACTACACCTATATAGTACGGTAGTAGTCACGAGAACAAAGAGTACACTCAAAAAACTAATTATCCCTAAAACGTTGACTTTAAGTATTTTAATTACATGTAAATTTTCCATCTAATTTTATTACATAAGTTCAATGTAAAAGGTGACATGTAATGCAATGTTTTTCTATCATGTTTAGTCAGTTTGAATAATTGACATAACTTTCTCAGATTTGATTAAATTAATGTAAACCTATAAATAAGCATTATGTGTTTATTCAATTACTACATATGAAGTTTAATGGAATTTCTACATAAACCTTACGTGTTTATTCAAGTACTAAATATAAAGTTTAGGGAAACTTCTACATAAACATTATGTTCATATATGTATTATATCTACGTAATGCATTTCAAATTAGTTATTATATTTCCTGTAATAAATCACAAAGCAACACATACAAGAACTATAAATGGAAAATTTTATTGACGGATTGCAAAAAAATCGTCTAATGGCAAAGTGCACAAGGTTTTCCAGTAAACCTGACGGTACTATGAAGGCTAAAGAAATAAAAAATAAGCATAAAATAAGTAATTCAGTAACTTAAAATGAATTTTAAAATAATCTTTTAAAAAATTGTTTGCCATTCAAAGAGCCTTTTTTTCAATACAATACTCAAAGCGTTTAAAATATGAATATCCAATATCAGTTTGAACAATTCCAACATCAACAGTTACATCAAAACAAAAAATTCCCCAAGCACAGCAACAACAATGAGGTGCTGGTAGAAACCTGGATAAGTCTATGAAAAATCAAAAAAACAAACTACCGCACACTGATCTGACTTACTAATGTATTTATTTTTTCACAAATAAGGTAGTAAGTCAGATCAGTGTGCGGTAGTTTGTTTTTTGATTTAGCAAGAGTTACATGTTTACATATTTGGATGGTCATCTTGACTTAACTGCTGACTCACGGCGTCTCAATATAAACATATATGCACTCTCCCCCGAGAACATCTTACAGTTTTAAGAAAGGACCTGGATAACAGACACATTTAAAGTAAGTGCAGTCAATGAGATATTTTATAAGTTAGACATGAGAAACATGAAAAAAGGCAAACGGCCTTATTACTTGCATAAAAAGAGGTCTCTCAAGCTGGTGTATGCAACAAAGATCTCAAAAATGGCAAGGTCCGAGAGCGGCTTCCTCCACTAATTCCTTCAACACTCCAACAGCAGATTTGAAGAAATCAGCAAGTTAACAGAAAGGGGCAATAGAAGATGCCAAAAGTAATCTGAACACCAAGCTGTTGTAAATCCACACGAACTAGTGGGGGGGGGGGGGGGGGGGGGGGGGGGGCAAGCCAAGCTCAACTATCCAGCACTGTTCTTGTGAGCTCACTGACGCATCTTAATCTTTAATGTTTGCACCTTTGGTGAGAGTTTGTTGCCATCCAAGTTCATCAAAACCTTCTGAAAGATAGTTCAGGTTGAGTGTGCAGATCAGGCCAAAAAGCATGGCACAACCAAAGGAAATACATCCTAGCTCGCTTAGCAGTTCCACACCCTCAACCACCACTCCAACATCCGCTGGCTTGTCCTCTTCATCAGCACCTTCTCTGCAAATCACATACAGCCCCATGGTGGTCTGTGCGATCTCTCTCTTAGCTTCCTCACTGTTGACATCCTAATGGTGAAACATAAATTTTGAAATAAAGAAAAGATTGCATTTTAAATACTAAGAGTGCACATTAAATGTTGATACTGACCAAGTACTCCTTGATGAGTGTGTTGCTGTCCTCATTGAGGTAAACACACAGGCTTCTGACGACACAGCCCCTCTTCATCTCAATGTCTTCACTCTGAAAAAAAAAAACATACATAGCACCTCTGAACCTTTAGCCCTGTTGTTGTCCAATCAAAACTGTGCTACAAGTGTTGTGAAGAAAATACAATATCCCTAGGCTTTGATTTTTAAGGCCTGGGGTCTGAAAACAACAGTCAGGTAGGGCTGGACAATTTGGCCAAAACAGTTATCACAATAAAAAGTTTCATATCTTTCAATATTGATAATTATCACAATAAGTATCAAATCTCCTGAGTGAAAGTTGAAGGAACCTGATGGTTAATTGTGGTTTAAACTCTTCTTTATGGTCAACACCTGATGCCTAACAGCGGATAACTTAACAATCTGAGGTAGAACATTCAAAACAATTATGACAAAATCTTTGTCAACAAATATGCATGAGTACATTTAAGTAAAAGCTGTTTACAGTCCTTTTTCCTCAACAAATACAACATCTTAATAAAAGTTAAGTCCTAATTTGTGCATGATTCAAGTGAATAAAATAAATTTTTTTTGAATATTTGTTATATTGTTATTGAAAAAAATAACATCGTGATAATTATTGTTATTGTCCTACAGTCAGAATGCCACACTGATGACCAGATGAAACTAAGCAACAGTTACTGATACACAAGCTAAAGGGTTCTTTTGATAAACCTGCAATTATTACCTCCCACAAATTGCCTTAGCTGTTGGAGCCATGAGGAATCGGATCTTCCTTCCAGCAGCTCCTCCTCTACTGCTGAAGACCTTGATTAAGTTGGCTGCGTATTTGTCAAGCTGTGCCAGGAACTTGGCTTGAAGCGGTGAAGTTGTTAGACGCATGAATTCTGCATTCATCTATGACAGAAACGGTGAAAGAAAAGAGATGTACATGAGGAATTATTTTCTGAGTTACAAAAAACAAAATAACTAGTCACATTTGGACACTTTGGACTATAAAAAGCAAATATTGTCTTCGTATTGTCATATAATTGTCTATAATTTCAGCCAATAATATCAGATAATATAAAATGGGCTGAGAATTAGTGCTGGGCAATAAATATAATATTTCACTTACAAGGTTTCTACTGTAAATATGCTCAACTATTAAAGCTGGGTTTATTTATTCACAGATTTCACAAATCCATTAGGATCTAAATGTTAATTGATAAGGTAATGTTGTCGTGCACATTACAGAGACATGGTTTCCCTATATTCGAGGCATTGCCGCTGCTGAATTATACCACTGCTATTAAAATTTCACTCAATTATTTAATATTAATGCGGAACAAATTATTTTCACCCGCACATTGTGTGAGCACGGTAAACCAGGCTTCGCTAGCTTCCTTTCCTCATTAATCTAAGGACATCTACGTGACAGGTGCAGTTATCAGAGCAGCGGAGTTTAGTCTTTTAACTGCAGGGCATGTGTTTGCGTAGCGATTGAGTGGACGAGCGAATGAGAGAGAGCGAACGGCATAAAGTGACGCTGAAAGCGAGTGAGTAATAAGATGTCAGTCTGGCAGTAGATGTACAGTGTAGGTCACAGTGTGTCCGTTAATAGAAGTCTGTCTGTCTTATTCCACAGACGGCGTACTGCCGTACCTGTGATGGGTTTTTATAGCAAGGTATCAACAAGTGTGAAGTCCGCTCTGCCCCCTCCATCTGCATGATACTGCTGCGGTTGAGGGGCTAACTAAGCGGCGCTAACTACAAACAGCCACAGCAAAACTAGCAAAAACTGACTTCACACAAATCCATTCACAAGCTCCTTCACCCATAATCAAACACACACGGCTGCTTATTTACTGCTGAATCACATCAAAACCTCGTGCTAACGGCTGAAGCTAACGTTACTCTTGTGCATACTTTACGCTAGGTACGAATGTTTTACAGGCTAACGTTAGCAAAGCATTGCACACACACTTGCATTTACCAAAAAATATGTCTTTGTAAAACACATTTAAATCGATGTACTTCTAAAATGACACATTGCTACACAGTAAAACAACAGATGAAAAACGATTGGACTTACCTTATAAAACTTTAACTCACGTCCAAGTTCCATGTTGTCCCGCTCACTCAAAAGAATACAGGGCAAAGCAGAATATGCGCATGTGCAACAGTAGGCATGCGCGCAGCCTGCTTTTGGAGCTAGTAAAGTTTATTCGATTTGTTTACTTTCAGTTTATATTAAGCATATTTACGTTGTGTTTAATTATTTTAACTACATACGCTTTTGATATTATGTATTTTAGTTACATTTTACATAAAATATCACTTCATATTTATGATGGCCAAAAATCATTCTTAAAGTTTACTCTGTTTGTTTACATTCAGTTTATATTAAGCATATTTACGTTGTGTTTAATAATTTTTAATAAATGAACTTTTGATTGCATGTATTTCAGTTACATTTTACTTAAAAGTATTGCTTCATGTTTATGATAGCCAAGAATAATTTTTTTGAGTGTAGGCATCACAAGGCCCCTGGAAATTTGGTAAGTGCTGGTAAGTATTTTTTTATAGCATTAAATATTCATGACTAACTTTCAAATATTGCTCGACTCTGAGTGGTGCTCAGAAGTATGTGACATGTCAGACAAAAATGTAACCCCCACCCACCCAAATGGTGGAGGCAGTTGGCTGGCCACCCTGAGTAGGTTCTGCTCAAGGCACCGGTTAAAAGGAAGTTTTCCTTCTTTGCCATTGTCACCATGTGCTTGGTAAATAATATTACAAAGAGTAGATCTGTTCTATATGAAAAGTGCAATGAGATAACTGATGTTATGAATTGGTGCTATGTAAATAAAATTTTATTAAAATTAAACTGAATTAAATTGAAAAAAAGAAAAACCTTGTTACCCATAGCAAGAAACTGATTCTGTCCTTTAAGACTGATATTAAAGGCTGCAGAGATGCTTCACTCTTTGGGACTAATGGTCCCCAAAGAGTATACCAAAAATGATGTATTGTGCATAATGCAATAACCCCTTTATGTATTCATTAGGCTTGTGTTACATGCCTGAATGTCAAGTATGTTTACAGTGGAAATGAGGCTCCAGCCCTCCTCACAGAGCTGAAATATTTATGGTTTTTACTGTCAAATTAGAGGCAGACTTAACAGCTACAAATAAGCTTAGATAAGATAAGATAGACTTTATTGATCACACACTGAGGAGATTTACTTGTAGTAAACAGCTGCAGTATTACTCACTGGAGGCTTGAGGGTATTCACTTTTTTGGGGTTAGGGTTCGGGTGAACAGACACAAACCTGCTATCTGCTTCTATGTAAATACTTAAATATGTGTAAATATATGTAAAATACATGTAGGATTAAAGACAGGAAGTAAAAAGAAGCCTACCATAGCCTACCTCATGATTCATTCTGAAAATGGAAATGTAGCCCTCTAAATTACCTCTTCTCTTGTTCCTCCTGGTCCACAAATGCTGCAGTGAACACCATGCAAATCTGGTGAAACTAAATCCTTATATTGCTGTTTTCATAGCATATTGACACTTTTCATCAAGCCATATAATTTCCCAAGAGTAAAAGACACCACTAAAAAAGGGAAAATAGATATGTATTGACATTAGAAACATGTAGAACTGTTGATTTATGTTGGTCAAAAACACATCTGAATCAGAAGTGTGACACACAAATACACCCCTTTAAAACACATCACATAATGTGACATGACATGAAATGAACAGAATAAACATTATTTTAAATAAATGACCATCGCACAGAGTAGCATACACTTCATCTCTTTAATTTAAAAACAAACAAAAATTTTTTTAAAGACATGAGCAGTCAGGGAATTAATTGAGTACTAACCTCCAGGAAAGCTCAGGCTGACAACATCATTCCCATCAGTTATATTTTTCCTTTTCTTTTTTACAAAATTGTTTATTGCTGTCACATCTAAACCCATTCGATCAACCCACTCATCATTCCAACATTTTTCCATCAGAATCCTTTTTCCTCGCGCCAGTAAGTGTTTATGACGATCACGCAACATACGACACGAGACCACTGAATACTGTACATGAGACACATGTAGAGAAACTGCTGCCCGTCTGTGCAGTGTGTTTAAACATTAATCACAAACACCTACTCCTGGTAGGTGATGCCAACACTTACTCCAGCTCCAGCTCATTACTCTGGTCAAGTATCTAAGAATCACAGTAGCTATAGTCAACAGGACTGTCACTAAATCCTTCAATATTATTGACTGTGTTGTTCACAAACAACACAATATTATTAATTTAATGGCACTGGATAAAAAAAAAAGACGGTTATGTTACAGATTAATGTCTATAACAGCATTCATTTAGCTTTTTTTTTTAACCTTTTATTTGACTTTTATTATCCCATCTGAATTGGCCCCATCATTTCCGTCTAAAAATGATATTGGTTATTGACATGTCCATTTTGTCTCTGTCATGGACATTACCAGACATTAGTGATGCCATTTATACTAATTAGTAAACTATAAATACTCAAAATACATTTCAAGGCTTCTGAATTCTCTTTTAAAACGCTAGCACTGGCTCCAATGTGTTTGTTATTAATGGGGTTTATACAAATGTGTTCCCAAATTTGTAATCCTTGCATTTTTATCATTTTTGCTCATCTAAATAATGATCACCGTTTAAACTGATCATCTTGGCCCCAAAAAAGGGACGTCTGTTAGAGTTTAGAACCAAGATTTATGCAACAGAACTGCTGGAGACCTTTGGACACGTAAACTACATCATTATTGTCATCTAGACCCTTATATACTGACTGGCGCAGAAGACACTGAACTGGCTCTGGACTCCCGTGTTTTCCGTGTGGGAATGGTGACCACACAGCATGAGATGCCGACTGTAGCTTCTGGCAATTCATCATCCTCAGTCCATTCATTGAGGTCAGGGTTGTAAACCTGAATGCATTTCTTGTACTTCTTCTCGCCCTCGTTCCAGCCTCCGAGGAGATAGATCTTGCTGTTCAAAATGGAAATACCGGCTGTGCTCACTCCCGTGTGAAGAGGTGCGCAGTAGCTCCACTGCCCATTGTGAGGGTTGTATGATTCAACAGCGAGGACATCCACCCTCTCCCCACGACCTCCCAGCTGACTGCCACCGATGACATAGGCTCTGTCTCCCACTGTGGCAGCGCAGTGCCAGCCTCGGGGTGTGCTCAGGCTGCTCTTATCGTACCAGGTGTCGGTGGAGGGATCATACGAGCACACCGCCCTGGAGTAGGCGTTGTTGATGTAACCGCCGGATACAAGGATCTTGCCATCGATGAGGGAGCTGGCATGACAACAGCGGGGAATCTCCATGGGTGCTTTCATTTGCCACTGATTGGAGGAAGGTACATAGCACTCCACCGAGGCCTGAACGCCATCAGCGTTTCGCCCACCGATGGCAAACAAGAGGCCGTTGAAGGTGTTGAGGCTGAAGTGGGTGCGCCTCTGGATCATGTTGCTCAAGTGATTCCAAGTGTTAAAGCGGGGGTCATATCTAAAGAATGTGAGGGGGATTTATAGTTATTTTCTAGTCCTACGCAAACTAATATGACAAACCCAAAAATAAAGATTAAAAGTCACGATTAGTTCTTACCTGCAGAAGTTGCTAACAGCATGTTTAGCCTGGTTCCTTGCATCATTCTGGTCCTCACCACCTGCTACGTAGAGGAAGCCATCCAAGACTGCAACACACTGATTAAAGCTCTTTGCTGGCATTTCTGTCAACTTATTCCACACGTTATCTTCATCTCTGTAGAGAACGTCTTTGCTGAGAGATTTCTCTGTCAAGGCAGGGCGTCCACCGACTGTGAGTATCACCTTGAGGCCACCGCGTACCTTTGTTCTGCGTGACTGGAGGATGTTCTGTTGGTATGGCAGCAGATGGTAGTTCATGGCGTCAACAAGGAGACGGTGGCACTCGGGGTCTTGCATCATCCGCGGCACGCTCTGGACGTGATTCACCAGGTCTTGGGCAGAGATTGTGCCGAAGCGGATGTGAGTTAGGAGATCTGCCGCGTACTTCAACCTCTTCTCGTCAAAGTCCAACCATTTCATAGCGATCTGGAAGGCCGTGATCTCGGAGGGAAGCTGCAGGGAATCGTCTGAGAGGAAATCACTGATCTGCTCATAGGTGAGCTTCAGGAACTGCTCCATCTCAGAAAACTCAATGAAGTTCTCCCGCATGAACTTCTGAGCTGCCTCCTTGGTTTCTTTGAGGTCATAGGCATCAGCAATGTTGGCCACATACATGCAGTTCTCCACGCTGAGCTCCTGCATGAGGAAATCACTGCACATCTTCACCAAGGTGCCAATCTGCAGCAGGATGGCTGCAGCGATAGTGCTGCCGATGCTGTACAGCGACAGGGTAAGCTTTCCAGAGTATGCGTATGTGATTGCAGTGGCAAGGCCAACGGGTGACAGGTCGTTCAGCTCGATCTTCTGGAGCGACGAATCCTTCTTTAAGATGTTTCGGATGTGCTCGCTGCAAGAGGCCATGACAACCTTGTGCACATCAAAAGACTTTGACTTGGTGGCGACTGTCAGATCACAGAGGAAGCTATCCTGTCTCATATTGCTCAAACCCTCCAGGAGGTTTGGGGCATATACAGAATCAGTAACCTCAGTTGAAATGCAGCTGAAGCCATTTCCTCCTTCTAACAGAGTGTTTAACCCGTTGATCTTGTTGATAGGGCTGTCCTCAACCATTATGGTCATTTCATTTATGTCTCCTTTGCTCTTTTTGGTCGCCTTGTTCTTTTTGGGTGCCATGGCTGTAGCAGCAGAACACAGCCCAGACCTTCTGAAAATCTAAAAAAACATGCCAGACAAGTGTCAGAAAAGATGTATCATATCAGTCATAAAGTCACATGCTACAGATAAACTTGTAACAGATATGAATGAAAAAATCACTTAGATTTAATCTGGTCTGCTCTCAAACTATGTTTAAAATGGCCTATATTGCTGAAACTTAAGTTTTAAATTATTTCACTTGTATGCTGTTGTGAGCTGTGCATTTGCACTAAATTTGAGGTCATGTTGCTCTTGTATCATGACTATGTACTGTTTACTTTGCCCTAAACTGAGCAATAATGTCAAATCCCAGTACATTAAATTTGTTGGATCTAAGGAGAAATGTTGTCTTCTATTTTGGAGTTAGAGGAACTTATTTAGACACGACCAGACACTGACACCCTTCAAAACATTTGTGCTGCCAGGTGATACTGGAGAGAGTGAGTGGGTCAACATGCACCTCTTTGCATCTGTCACAATTTATCAGCAGTATGTCCAGGAATAGCAACGCTGGACAGCTCACCCATGATGTTCCTTTTATAGACTTTGAGACGCAGGCCTCATGTCCTCTGATTGTTTAAGTTCAAATTAGGGCAAACATTTTTTGTCTCTTTTATTTATGCTATTTAAATGTTTTAGTTTCGTCTTGAATAAGTTTGCAATTAACACAATCTATAAGACAAAAAAAAAAGTTTCATAAAACGCCACTCCTTATTTTACCACAACCCTAGAAAACTTGAAGCTTACTGTCACCATGGCGATGTGTAAAAACTAATTTTACAAAAAGGTCAACAGCTTCAGATTATTTATTAGCCCTTTGAAGCCTAAGTAAGTAAGAAAGAGCACGTTTTCTGTTCTAAAATGAATGAGAAACGCTGAAGCATTAAAGTGCACCAAATTGCCTTTTCATTATTAAAATGACAAACAATCAAGCAGCAGTGGGAAAGCTCCACTTACCTGAGAAATGAAATTGAGGCTGGCGAAGAAGGAACTTGTGCCTCCAGTTACTGGAGCAGGAGAGAGAGACCAGCAGTCACCCCAGCAGAAGGAGACATGCAGTTAACTCCTCCTCTTGGGTTGTGAGTGCCAATCAACTATTGTGCAATGCATGTGGCAGAGGGCAGGGACCATGCAACCCCCCCCCCCCCCCCCCCCCCCCC
>NC_060164.1:12519975-12526431 GCF_021292245.1 Micropterus dolomieu | reverse complement strand
CACACACACACACACACACACACACACACACACACACACACACACACACACACACACACACACACACACACACACACACACACACACCTCCCACCATAATGTCCCACAATAGCCAAGGTAGGTTGATGTCAACATACTGTGGGGGCTCGACCTATAGCCTCAATGGGAGGAGTTCTATTTGACCACTATTTAGAAAAATGTAGTGCCACTATTTAGAAAAATGTAGTGCTCAGTGGTGCAAAGAGCATGTTATATAAAAATTAAATACAAATGATTTACAATACTAAAAATGAAAGTAAAAATTACCTTGATGTATGGTTGAACGTAATCTTATAGACAATCTAAATGGAAATCTGCAGAATTTAAAAGAAATTTAAGAGAAAATACAAATTAAAGTGGACAGAGGACACTTACAATACTTGTGCACCACTTAATTTCCAGCACATTTAAAGCTAGGACAGGCAATGTTGGAGAAACTAGCAAGAGACAGCTAGATTTGGAAAGTATCCAACAGGAAAACACATTTTTTAATGCACAGTAAGGCAGGTAGACAGGCAGGCATAGACCCTTCAATCTTTTCGGCTGAATGAATGCTTATTATAGTCCTGAAACAGCCACAGATCTAAGATTATTTTAATTTTTTCGTCAAGAGCATTAGATTTATTGATTGCTGCCGGGATGTAAAGAGTGTTTCAACAAATATAATAAAAAATTCTTCTGAAATAAATTGCCTACCCCAGCTTTAATAATGTGTTTGCTAAAATGCAGAGTCCTGCAGCAGCTCTCTGTGCAGAGGAAATACAAAAGTTTAAGGAGACATGGAAAAGGTGAATTCCTTAGTTTCAAGAAATGTAAGAGTGACCCACCTCAGCTCATATTAGCTGATGTGTTGGTTTATGAAACATGAAAGGTGCATGTGCTCAGAGTCATGCATAAAACTCATGGATCTCTTTGGGTATAAATTCTTGGAAAAGAGAGCAGGAT
Source organism: Micropterus dolomieu (assembly GCF_021292245.1). NCBI lineage: Eukaryota > Metazoa > Chordata > Actinopteri > Centrarchiformes > Centrarchidae > Micropterus > Micropterus dolomieu. The sequence goes on along the minus strand of NC_060164.1, from coordinate 12,525,447 downwards.
TTAGGGCTCCTCCTTTCATCACATTAGGAAAAAAATCGTTATGCATTAGCCTACTTCCGACTTAAAGATGAGAAATCTCTCTTTCATGAGCCCAATATGTCCATGTAGGCTATGTATTCTTCATGAATAACAATGTCTATTTGTGTCACACATTCATGTTCACTTATTTCATATAAATTTTTATATTATTCCTAACAACATTTCTGCCATTGGTTCGGCCCATTATAATAGTGTCATCAAGGGGCGCGCGCTGCCCGGTGTGTGTAGACGGTTGCACGTGAATCGCCGTGATGGCCAGCAGCTTTGATGTGGTGAAGAAAGTCATGCGGTTCAAACTTCAGCTCACAGACACAGCAGAGTCTGCTACGGTAGATGCAAATGCTTATTTGTTTCATACAAGTGTAGCGCAGTAAACAGAGTAGAGCTGAAGGGCAAAGCTGCCGCACCATTTGCATCAGACGTTCCCGTTTTTAAAAAAAGATGTTTGTCTTCTAGATATGATGATAGGATACAGCTCATTATTGCACCTGAAACATTAACTTTTTCATTCATGGCTTTGTTCCGTCGTACTAATTTGCCGTAGTTTTATTTAGAAACAAATAAAACGCCACTTTGACCGACCGCAATATCCATTCATTTAGTGTTTGGTCTAAATATGAACCTACCAGCACCTGCTGTCACGGTGGACACTGTAAAAACATGAACTTAACTATGATACAGACTCGTCTCTGTCAAAAGCTTTCTAGATTTCGTTCTGCTCGTCTTGCATCCATGACAATGTGCGGAGAGAGGCTGATGATTGAGAGCTGTTTCAGTCTATGACGTGCGCTGCTGCCACACCGCATTTGAAGCACTTTACTGCGGGGGGTCAGGTTGTTTAAATGGGAGGCGCCTCGCTGCTAAAATTGGCAACTCCTGCAGTTGTTCAACTTATGGCGGCTGTCCATCACCGGTGACGGCTGGTGCGGTCTGCAGGCTTGTTCGAGTCCGTTTAACGTGCAGATGGACTTAAAGATTAGCCAATGTTGAAGTCAGATTAAATTTAAATGGCCTATATTGAAATTAAATTTAAAATGTCAAGTGCAGTCCTCAAAAAACCCTGATTCAGTTATATAGTGAGACTTTTTGAGCCCAGCAGTAGCATTATCCATTTATAGTTCGCAGTAAAAGGAGTAGCCTAAGTGGGTGTGTGACGCTCCCATACATAGCTTCTGCTCTGAATGCACAATCAGCAACTGTGGTGATCCAAAACCAGGACTGCCATATTTGGCATGTCAGGGGTTCAGTTTACTTCAACTTTTTAGATGCTTGTTATATATATTTTTTAAAATTATTTCATTAGATTTATTTAATCAAAGCGATGTACAAGAAGTTAATTTCAACCATGTGGATACAATCCATAAAAAACTGCAAGAGTCATCATGCAAGTAGGCTACATCAACTTCATCAAGAACTGCTTCAAGTGCTGCATTTAGAAACAATAAGAGGTAGAGAGAGATTGTTTAATCTGCAGTCCGAACAGATGAGTTTTTAGTCTGCGATGGAAGATGTGTATTTTCTTTTTCAACAGTCAAGCACAGTAATATACCTTTTTTAAATGGTGGTTGTGAAATGTTCAATAGCATGGTCACATAACTAGAGGGATTAATGTGTTTCTTACTTTCTTTTCAGGTTCTAAAAATCTTGCAGAAACTCAAGGATCTGGATATCACATTAGACATTCTTGCTGTGAGTCTCTGTTGCAAAGACTGTATTTTGTTTTCATATAATTGCATAATGAATTTTGGATAATTTAAAGTTTCTCTGACTGCACTGACTCACGTCTGCATATAAATTAGGAAACTGGAATTGGCAAAACTGTCAACTCCTTGCGCAGACATGAACAGGCTGGAGAATTTGCCAGGTCACTAGTTAGGTGTTGGAAAAGACTGGTCCCAAAGGACTCCACAAGGTAAAGTGTATTCAACTTTTAAGTTTAATTTGAATGTGTATGTGTTTGACATCCTAGTATTTTAAATTTTAATTTAAATTTTTTTCCTTGATGCAGCCACACAGAACATGGGGATGTTGCAGAGAGATTGTCTGTTAGAAATGAACTGGATGACCGAAACTGTCCAACTAATGGAAGTTTGATGATGGAGGATTTAAACAATAATTGCTTAATGTCTAATGGCAAGAGTCAGAATTCTTCAGATGAGTCTCTCTTCAAAACGGAGAATAGGAAAGCTGATTCAGAGAAACAATGTGAAGAGCAGACAAGGCATGAAGACCAGAATGAAAATGAAGAGAAAAGTAAAGAACAAGAAAACCAGACTATCTCTAAGAGAGATGACACTTATCAGGAATCCAGGTCTGATTCCAGGAAAAAATTCAAAAGCAACTCTGAGAGTGGAAGATTTGGGTCAGAAAAACAGTCAAATAAGATATCGAAGACATCACAAGAATCGTCAAAGGAAAGTAAAGTATCTTCTTCATTCGAGTCTGGAGAAAAATACTCAAATACTTCCACCCTGGCCAGTGTCAAAGATGACAGACCTTCAGAAATACTGAGGAGCTCGGAGGCCCAAAACAAAAAAAGGAAAAAAACAGGCAAAGAGAAACACACCACTCTGAAGTACAAACTAGACTCTGGAAATAAGGAACATTCAAAAAACAAAAAGGCTAAAATAAAGCATAAGGAAAGCAATGGTGACCCTGCAGAGCCCTCCATGTCTTTTGAGTCCTGCTTGAACTATGACGTAAATGCTTTGAAGAGAAAAGATAGATCTGGCGTGAAGAAACCTCCCAAAAAAATCAAGACCGCTTCGAAAGAGGAAGCAACAAAAGGTCCTGGCATGACAGCTTTCAAGTCACATGTGATGTCTCTAAATGTTACATCTCCAAAACAGGTATATTTGACAATGATCTCAAAGGTTTAGGTCATTACTGATTGATATTGACTACTAATCCCTCATATCTTCGAAGATGAAGAAGTCTGTAATGGACTTGATGGACATTCCTTTACCCGCTCTTCTGCCGGAGTATGAAAAGCCATCCTGTGTTGAGTACTTTGAGAGGAAAGGTACTGTAAACAACTATAACAAATCCAGCTGCATTTTCACATTTCATTCTTAACGCTCCTTTTTTCCCCTTAAAGTTGAGAAGGAGTCAGATTTCTGTGACGTCACTGAGGAGTCTGCAGTCTTTACTGGTCAACGACTTAACAAGAAGATGCAAGTGTACTCTGGCGCCAAGACCGTCTTTCTCCCGACCATGATGAGCTTGCACCAACAGTGTATCCGCACGCTCCAGAATAATATTAACTGTGAGTAAAGCTTAATGAGCCTTTTGCACAGGGCTCTGATCAGTCTGTCAATTTGTTGGATTTATATTTAGGTGCTGGGATCTCTTCTCAGTGCTTTATGAAACTGGCGGAGTCCCGTTTGAAATCCTCGAGCCAGTGTTGGAGAGGTGTACACCAGAGCAGCTACTACGCATTGAAGAATGCAACCCAGTAAGAATGTGAATATGAATAAATTTAGTGCAGACACACACTTAGTGGCCACTTTATTAGGTGCACCTGCCTAGCATTGCATCGGACCCCCATTTGTCCCTAGAGCAGCTGAAATTCATAGATTCAACTAAGTGTTAAAATAATTTCTCTGTGACTTGATCCTTCTATGTTCACAATTCTTCATTTACAAAAGGCCGGACATGAAGGATCAACAGCAAGAACATTTACACACTGGCATGCAAATGATGCTTAATACTGGAGGCTAACATTGTAAATCACGTAGATTCCCATGAAACGCATACAAGACACATACACTCTCACAAGTACATACATTTTATGTAGCTACATATAACATCATTGTATTATGTCAGTCATCATATGCCCAGTGTGGCTCAATGTGAAGCCAAGTACTGAAAGCCATTATGGTGCTATGCTGTATCTCATCCAAGTAAGTTTCAACAAGTTGAAGGCCTGTGAGCTTTTGAACGGCCAATTGCTACTTCTCTGACCTTATTCACTCAGCTGTGAAGTGTGAAAATCCAGGGAGTGCAGCTTTGAACCATCACATCTGGCACCAACAGTCCAACAACATCACAATTCTTGGGTATAGTCATGTTTAGGTGAGCAGTAACTTCCTCCTCCGGACCCCACTGTCATGCTTTTATGCTGAGATGTGCGAGATTTGAAGGAGCTTTGAGGGCTGTTAATTGTGGTGTTGCAGGTTTTTCCTAATGTGGGCACTGAGTGTATGTCATTTTATTCTTTAGGTTCAGTAAACCTAAACTTTATAGACCTTTGTTGGAGATTAGAAAAGTTATGATAAGAAGAAAAACTGGTTTGAGCGTAGGTTTTGTGTTGTGAGGCCTGTTTTTTGTTTCCACAGATATATGTTGGTGTTACAGACCACTTATGGGGGAAACATTGTCAGAAGGACTTTAAAAACTCCAAACTTCAGGAGTATGAATCATGGAAAGAAATGTACATCAGGCTGTCTGAGGAGAGGGAAAGGAAACTCCAAAGACTGACAAAAAGCATTGTCTCTGCACATTCGAGCAAACCCAAAGGTGTGTACTAAATACTGAACTTGAATATATTTTAGACGTTGTATGCTGTAGAAAAATATTGTTTACTCCTTATGTTCTGTACACTGTGTCATTTCTTTTCAGGTCGGCAGGTGAAGATGGCATTTATTCACACTGTTGCCAAGCCACCGAGAGATGTGCGAATTCAGCAGGAAATTTATGGAACAGCTGTTCAGCAGCCTCATCAACTCAGGTGCAGGTGGGTTTCAGCGTCCTAAATATAGAGAAATCTCTACATAGGTTTTGTGATGTGTGTGTAGTAGTAGTAGTAGTAGTAGTAGTAGTAGTAGTAGTAGTAGTAATAATAATAATAATCCTTATTTGTAGAGCACTTTTCAAAAACAAGTTACAAAGTGCTTTAACAAGTGTACAGAATAATACAAAAAAAAAACAAGATAAGAGCATGAAAAATTAATATAAAATTAGTACAATAAAAGGGATAAAATAAAGTCAAATAAGATCGGGAAAGGCTCTCCTATAAAAGTATGTTTTAAGAAGGGACTTAAAAGAGTTCACTGACCTGATTTCCTCAGGCAGGCTGTTCCAGAGCCTCGGGTCCCTGACAGCAAACGCTCTGTCCCCTTTAGTTTTCAGTCGAGACTCTGGAACAGATAGCAGACCTCTGCCCGAGGATCTCAAGGTACGTGCTGGTGTGTATGGGACTAAAAGGTCAGAAATATAACAAGGCGAGAGGCCATGAAGAGCTTTAAAAGTGATCAATAGAATTTTAAAGTCAATTCTAAAACATACTGGGAGCCAGTGTAATGAAGCTAAAATAGGAGTTGTATGTATGTATGTATGTATGTATGTTTTTTTTTTTTTTTCATTTCTGATGGATGTTTTCATAATGATAAAGTTTACAAACAAGTCAGCTGAGGCATTGTTGTGCATCTGTCT
>NC_060164.1:12462189-12519955 GCF_021292245.1 Micropterus dolomieu | reverse complement strand
AACAAGGCGAGAGGCCATGAAGAGCTTTAAAAGTGATCAATAGAATTTTAAAGTCAATTCTAAAACATACTGGGAGCCAGTGTAATGAAGCTAAAATAGGAGTGGTGTGTGTGTGTATATATGTGTGTGTGTGTGTGTGTATATATGTGTGTGTGTGTATGTATGTATGTGTGTGTGTGTGTGTGTGTGTGTGTATGTATGTGTGTGTATATATATATATATATATATATATATATATATATATATTTTTTTTTTTTTTTTTTCATTTCTGATGGATGTTTTCATAATGATAAAGTTTACAAACAAGTCAGCTGAGGCATTGTTGTGCATCTGTCTTTGGCAAAACATGAACACCTGGTAGGCCTCGTGCTTGTTCCGCTCCTCTCCCACATAAAAGCCCTTAACTACAAAGTGATCACTCAACAACAGCAGCTTAGCAGGGTCATAACCTGTCGGAGACTCATGTGATAACAGTGGGTGAAATGCCTTTTTGGGTGAGCTTTGCCAAACACAGGAATTGGAGCAATGTGCTGGATAAACTGGTTTTATTCTGGTTAGAGACGGCCTCGGGTCCTTTGTTGTAAACTGTTGCAACATGGGATGTTAAGCTCACTAACTGAAGTGTAACACTGACATTTGGAGGTGGATGGAGTTTCATTTTGTCATTCTATGTGCATTAGTTTTGTTTTGTAAATGATACTAATGCACTGTACTATTTATTTCTTCAATTATCAGTGTCAAGGTCCAGGACAACAGACCGAGGCCGAGTTGTAATGAGCCCAGCAGGTGCAGCAGCACCAGTTCAGTGGCAAGCGCTACACAAGATCCTCGCAAAAAAACAAGTGAGCTGAAAAATCTTGTTAAGCTTGCTACAATTTTTCAAACTGGCCTGTTCAGATATTTATCATGATCAGATATATTCCTTTCTTTCAAAGGTAGAAATGAAAGCTGTACATATAGACCCTTATCTTTTTTCCCTGTTCACACAGGAGTTGCTCCAATGATGGCTAAGTCCTTAAAGGCATTCAAGAAACAGCTGGGACGCAGATAAACGCTAACACTTATGGTCTTGGTATTTAGTGTGTGGATGTGATGGAAGTGCACCTTATCATTGATTAACTTTAGGCAATAGAAGGCCTGTGTTCACCTTTGATTAGTATGTGTTGTTTGTCTAAATATATAGGCAACTGCCATGTTTTTTTTTTTTTTTTTCTCTATAACCGTGATTTGTCTTCACTATTAAATGGACAATGAAATGAGCAAATTCATGTGATTTGATATTTTGTCTTTGAGCCTATTTGAGCTGTAAAAGGTCAGACGGTAGGTTATTTAATGGGGTTTGGCTCCCTCTAGGGCGTGTCATGTAATATTTCCTTTTAGTATATTTACAATTGTCTCCTACAAACACTTTACTATGACATGAACATAAACACCTACAATGCCATGTTATTTTTGTAAATGCCAATGTTATGATATCAGTGTAACACTAAATTGAAAAAAATCAAAGTGAACCCAGTGGCACCTGATCAAATATTTACACATTTAATACATTAGATTTATTGCTGGTCATATATTGTATTATAACAGTTTTTTTTCAAGCTATTTGTGGATTTAGAAAAATGGAATCTATAAATATATATCGACCAGTTATCAAGAGATTATCTGTTTTCATCCTGTTTGTTTGGGTCCAAATTGTGTTCTCAGTTCTTAAGATGCCAACAAATTGTCCAACATAATGAAAAGAAAGCAGTTCTTTGTCAACTCACTAAAATCCCCATGTTGTTCTATTGTAGGTGGGAAGCCATCTTCTTTAGGACCCATCCTGTCTATGTTTTTTGTTTGAACATCTGAGATATTAAAATGGCTCTGAGGTGTGCAGCTGTCAACACCACCTGTGGCAGCTTTTAGCCAAATTCATACTTTGTCCTTAGATTATTAATCCTTCTTCATGTTTATTTATTGGTTTGAGGTGAGCTGCTATTTCTTGTATGTACAAGGTTTGTGAATGTATCTTATTGCTAGTAAGTTTCAAAATGTTGATTTATTGGAGGCTTATGTCTCATGATATAATGGAAGGTAAGAGAAGGATTTGAAGCCTGTAAGTGAACATATCTCTTTTTCTCATGAATCTGTTTCTACAGGGCAACATTACATATAAGACATACTTGTTATCCAAGAACCAGATTGAGAATTAAAAAAACTACCCTTGTATTCATTGCTAATCCTCCAGATGTCTAATAGCAGTAGAGAGTTATTGGGTAAAATCAGAGCTGAACTCTGCTAAGCTCAGAGGGGGTAGCAAAATGACCTGAAGGTTGTTTAGAAAGCTGAATTATGAGTCGTGCAGGATGTCACGTGACAATTTAAACAGACTTCCACACTCATTTACTGATAAGATGTTGGACACATTCCTGCCTTTGGACACAAAGTAAAGCTAAAGGAGGGCATGTTCAGCCAGGCCAGATTACCAACTGGGCAAAGCACACACAAATACCCAGGGGCCCCACAAGTAACAGGTTTATGATATACTGTATATGTTTAATTGTAACTAGGTGCAGGAATATACAGTATTACTAAAAGGTAAAATTAACAGACATGGTAACGGATGTAATGTGGGTCCTTTTTCAGTACCTGATATTGATGATTTTGAGGTTCAGGTTCAGCTGGTCATACCTTTTTGATTATTTTTAACCTAAAGTACAGTTTAACTCCCACTTTAAAACTATAAAAAAATGCCATTACATCTTTTTTTTGCATCTGACTGATTATAATTAACCATTGAACAGATCTACACACTCTGGTCTCTAGAGGTTGAAGTATTGAGATGTATTACCACAATGTAGAAATACTCAATTAGACATTATGCATTCATAATCCTACTAAAGTTAAAGTACTGAAGAATTGACAGCAAAATATATAGGCCTGTGTATATAAGTATGAAAAGTAAAAGTACTGACTATAGCAGAATGGCCCTAGCCAATGTTATATTGTTTGATTATACTGATGCTTTATATGTACACAGCATTTTGATGATGTTAATGTTAATTTATAAAGACAAACATTCTTACCCGGTGAAATGAAGTGAGGTGGAGTAAAGAAGCAAATACCTCAATAACTTTACGTTAGACCTACTTAAGTAAATTTAAGTAAGCTTTTACTTGAAGAAAGACAGTATACCCTAACGCTTGCTGAACAACTGTGGCAAAAGTGACAATCAAGAGATAATGGTTTAAGCATACCTAACAGTACAAGTAGGGAAGAATCATAAAGTAGGTACACTGCATCAGTAATGTCAGTCACAGTAGTATTTTACTTAATGTCACCTCAAGTTTGCTAACAATAGCTCAGTATATTACCCACAATAGGCTACCTCTGGTTGTAGTGACAAAACTCTTGAGCAAGGATTTACTCTAGCCTATTGCATATGAATTTAAATTAAATGCAGGCCTATTTCTTCCTTCAACAGTGACATAGTAAAAGATGAAGTAAATTACTTCTACCACCATCCTTCTCTACAGCTTTGTGGCGCATAGGTTTCCCTTGTTTCAAACGCGGTAACATGATATTTTAAATAAAGATTCTAAAGTAGCTTTTACTACAGCTGTATTTCAAATATTTTTAAATGGTCCGGAGTTTTTATTTATCCCCCCACCCCACCCCACCCCACCCCTGGGCTGTTGTCAGTCCTCGGTGCCCCGTCATGGCGGCCCTGTGCGGGACGGGACCATCCAGAGGAGGGACCGGAGGGAGGAGCAGTGTGGAAGGATGACGTAGGATAGGAATGAGGGAGTGAATGTTCCGGGTCAGAAACTGGACTGGAGAGGAAATTAACTCCGGGACGAGACGACGAAACGAGAATGCTACCCTCTTCCACACGGAGATGTAGCCTGTGCTTTTTACGATAAAAAACGAGGGGGTTTAAAAGCGGCGTGAGACCCGGAACGAAGTGGAGAGAGAAAAAAAGAAAACAGGTGCCTACAAACTAACCAAAGTCAGACAACGACGGAGAATAATTCCCATGGTCCTCTGTAGCGCGGTAACGTTTCCGCGACTTACTCACAGTTAGAGTTTCGGTGTTCACTTGCCTGTGTTGGACGGTAAATTTAATCCAGGACTGTCCCGCCGTAGCAATCTGTTGCATCCCCTTCCTCCCCGCTGTTTGTTTGTCGCACGGGTACGAGATTTATCCCCACCTCCCCCGTGATGTTTCACTGTATACCCCTGTGGCGGTGCAACCGTCATGTTGAGATGATCGATAAACGCCACTGCTCTCTGTTGTATGTGCCCGATGAGATCTACCGCTACGGACGGAGTTTGGAGGAGCTATTGCTGGATGCCAACCAACTGCGGGACTTGCCCAAGGTAAGCAGAAACCCGCTTCCTCTCACGGGTTTTAATGGCAGGTTCAGAGGCAGCTTATTTTTGGTTTCATGAAATGCGTCCCTCCAGTCAAAGTGCTGCTAACCGAGCTGATCAGGCATCCCGTGAGAGTCCAGCGGGACCTGGGGACAATAATTACGCAAGATCAGCAGGGCTGACACCGTGTGGAGGTGGAAACTTCCCCGGAACTACACCCCCCACCGCTAAACACACGTGCCAGAGTCTGGGGGTTTGGTCATAAAACGTTTTCCTTTGAATCCCAGGTGTCTTCACAGACTACTGCAAAATCCCTGGCATTGTGTCTGAGATGTCAAACCTGTTTGGGCATGTGATCCCATTCTGAGGTCAGGAATACCCATGGGCCTTTTGTCTCTAAACGCTGATGCTGTCAGCTTGACAGAGAGCCTTGACTGTATGCAGAGGGCATTTAATAACTTATTCTTTCAGGGAGGTAGAGTTTAGCAATATTGATCAACTCTAAAGTCACAGTCTTTATGACTCAGTGCCCTGATGAATATTGAATGGGTATGAGTAATCGTGCTCTAGAGCAGTATTTATTCCACGGTAGAGGAGAGTGAAATGAATAAAGAAAAATATCATAAAGTGTGTATTGCCAAGCAGGTAGAGGCATTCACTGTACTGAATAAGATTATTGACCTTGGAATTAAGGTTGAACACAAAAAAATCTGATGATGGCCTTTGGATCTTGTGCATAGAATTTGTTGTTAAACAACTATAGTGTAGCTTGTTATGAAACTAGGAGAAGACGACATATGGATCATCATAGTTTTGTCTCACAACATCTTCACATTAGGCTGCTACTAACGATCATTTTCATTTTCACTTGTAAGGTAAAATGAGGCTAGGGATGGCAGTGGCAGTAAAAAGTCAACTGCCGGCCATGATTGAAAGAAGCAGTGAAATTTGTAATGATGTAAACATAACATCTGTATTGTCGATCGTTCATATCGTGGCCCAGTCTGCGTAACATGGGCAGTGTCTGCGCCATATCCCAAACCATATGCATCTCTTAAGTCATTTAGTCTACATACATAATGTCAGAGAAGAGTAAAAAATCACCATCACAATTTCCCGGTGCCCAAGGTGACACCGCCAAATAGCTAATATAGCCAAAACACAACAATATTCAGCTCAGACAAAAGCAGCAAAATCCTCACATTTGAGAAGCCGTAACCAGTGAATTGTGATTGATTGATTTTTTTTTTTTTTTTGCTTTCAAGACAACAAAGTTAAACAACCTTTTACACGCACATTGTGAATAATATAATGACTGAACTACTCCATCACAGCAGCTCTGTTTGTGTTTAATAGAAACCATGAAGGAGGACTGCAGGCAACAGTGTGAATTACTGACAGGCTTGCTGAGATCAGGATACACAAGCTCGGCCTTCTTACTTGTGACCCTAGCGCCCTGGATCAAGTGGGATACTAGTTAAAGGATTTGCATGTTATTTCCCAGAATGGTTTATTTAGTATTTCCCTATGCCTTGAAACTGAAGATCCCAGAGTCTGACCTGTGGGTGTCTTTGTCATTTCTCCCAGAGCTGCTACAGTGAGTGAAAGCATGACTGACTTTGTGGTTTTATAGCATAGTCCCTTTTAACTTTTGCAGCCAAACCAGTTTTATAGTAGAAGTTGCTCTCAGTGCTGCCCTGGGGAGTGCATTTTAAGCCTGAGAAAACTGTGTTAGGCATTCTCAATGTAACTCTGTTTTAAAGGGCTGTACAAGATGTGATTTGTTTAAAAATATTTGAAGCTTCTATGTATGTGTGTGTGTGTGTGTGTGTGTGTGTGTGTATATATATGTATGTGTGTGTGTATATGTGTATGTATGTATGTATATATATATATATATATATATATATATATATATGGCCCCATTCAGAAAGAGAGAGCAGACTTTGCTTTGGCAATGTAAATGTCTGTTTCCCATGCCAAAAAGGCCCAATTGAACGATCAGAGTGCCTGGAATTAGCAAGAACAAAGCAGTGAATCAGAGAAATAAAAAAGTTATTTTCTGATTGTTTTGCAGCGGTTATGTTCTAAAGCGCAAGTAAACATGGCCACACCTCCACACAAGCCTTCGGGAAGGAGCCACGTTGCCGTTTTTTGTGTGAATGAATGCAGCCGAAGCCGCCCTTCATCCTGTCCGCTGCGCTTGCGTGTGTGTACTGTATGTAGCTCAGCCCCGCCCTCGGTCAAACAGACGCACACCTGACAGAGAGCAAAGCGGAGAGACCGGGACAGCGTTGTTATGTTTTTATAAAGTCCCGACCTCACACACTGCACAATGAATAGACATGAAATAAAAAGCTTTCCAGCATTCAAATGTTGATTTAGAATTCAAATGGCAAAAAGTAAGTGGTACAGGCCCAGTACATTTAATATTATTTTTTTTTTCATAATATATTGGGTTTAAATCAGGTTTAGGTTTAAGGTTTAGGCCATTTGAGAAACTGTCCCTGACCTCATGATCCCTCACTGAAGTCATGGTGGGTCAGATGTAAAGATGTTTGGATTGAAGGACCATTATGTGGCTTTGCGACATTGCTTTCTTTCATTCACAAGCGTGTAGTTTTAAGAAATCATCCCTCAACCTCCTACTATAAATAAAACTACTGGTTAGCTCTTCAACCTTTTAAGCTGTTTTAGTAGCGTTGATGATTTGGTTTGAACCTAAATGAGAAAAGTGATGTTGCCCATAGAGAAAGAAAATAGGGCTGAAAGAATATTTTTGGGCTTGGCATGTCCAGAGAAATTTGATGAAACAGATATAATGTGACCAACCTCCCATGGCTGTGTCACACTGCTTACTTTGTCCATCGAAGAAAAGCACAGGAACAGTTATTCTGACTGAAAACAAAGACGGCATTATGTGTTTTGCTATTTGCCTCCTTCGTGCATTTGTCTGTGCTACAAAGTAGGTACTCTCAAAGCAAAACCCTCTTTCCATCAGGATGTGATTAGCAGGTGTGCTGTCATTGTGACATCACAAACGCTTGACAGTAGTCTCTACACTCAGTTTAGAAATATTCTAAAAATGTCTAGAGGATAGAGAGTTGGATTATTTACATGCCGACAAGAGACTTTGTTTACTGTGGTCTTTGGCATGTAACTAATGTCATCCATGCTTGCTGAGTGAACCCAAGAAACATCCATCTGGATAAACCCTTTGTATCAGTCTAGCTCTGTGCTCTCTGTGTGGCCTCATCACATTTGCCTCCGAGGTGGCTAACGCCGAATAAACTCCGACCACTTACTTTATTATTGCATTGTCAGTGATGCAGTGATGCAACAAAGCCCCTACACAGCAACGCATCTCAAGTCAGTCATTCCAACCAGCGGGCAGAGGAAAACATGTCAGGCAGTCAGGCAGTCCATACGGCAGGATGCAACCGCAAAGGTGTGTTTGAACAACAACAAGATGAGGCAAGTTCAGCTTGAGTTTCGATAGTTTTACAAAGGAAAATCTGCTGACCTAATCATGGAGACGTGAAGCACAGGCTTGTATGAGTATGTTTAATTGCGAGGCACAGGTCTTTGGTTTGTTTAATTGTTTTATGTATTGTTTGTGCTGAGGCAGTGGCCAGAGTTAGCGAACAGTAACTTGTGTCTCTTTGTTTATTCAAAGTTTCCCTTCAGCAACTGGCCCTCAGAAATACATACCATCAGTGTGGTTTGTAAATAGCGGTTGTTAGCTTACTAAACAGCAGTCACACTCAGAAACTTAACTGGATAAGAAGAAGAGGAATGCAAGACCCACTTGCTGCTGAAATGTTCTGTTGCCTGTTCATCCAGTTTAAAATCCACTGTCTCCAGCTCTGGTGAAACTGTAACACAGAGGTGTTGGTGCCTCTGAAAGACTGTCTGAAATGTGCTTCTGCATAATAGAATTATTTAGAACTGCATCAATTTGTCAGTACATTGATTAGTCAACAACAGAAAATGAATCACCAGCTATAATCGTTTCAGTCATTTCTCAAGCAAAGACATTCTCCGCTTCTTCAGTGCGGATGTGATGCTTTCCATTGACATGGAGCGATAGTTAACTGAATATATTTAAGGTCCAATAAAACGGTTAATATGAAAACATCTCCTTGGGCTGTGGGACATTTTAACAGGATTTTTTCACTATTGTTGGACATTTTTTTTAGATTGAACTGCTCAAATAATTGTTTAATCGATAATAAAAATAGTTGCCAGTTGCCGTCTATTTTCCAACCTGACAAGCAACAAAATCCCCAGATATACAGCTCTTTGTTCAATATGCAGATGGTGAAAAAAAATGGTGGTCAGGTTAGAGTTGAAACAACTGGTCACTTAATCAATTAGTCAATCGACAGGCAATGTGGCACCACCGACAACTTAATTGCTACCAGCTACTTAAATGTGAATATTATACGATTTTCTTAATCTTCTGTCATAAACTTCTGAATATATTTGGGTTTTCTTAAATATGTGAACTTGGGGACTGAGGAAATTGAGAGGGCCTTTTTTTTTTCACCTGACCTTTTATAGACCAAACAACCAAAAAAGAAAATAATCTGCAGGTGAATCGATGATGAAAATAATTGTTAGATGTAGGTCTTTCAAAGATTACACACACCGCGATGGCAGTGATGGAGAGAAGAGGCAGTGCCTTCTTTGAGACAGGAAGCTGCAGGGTATATGACGCGTGAAGTGGTAAAGCAAGTGGTGCTACAAATCCCAGAGAGCAGGAAGCTGGTGGTTGAACTGACTTTACTAACTGTCATGTGATCAAGAAGAAACAACTGTCATTAAGGTAGTGCAGTTGTTGAGTGGCATGTGGTTGTGGTTTGGACAGTTTTAACTCCAGCCTGTGCTGTGACATACATATGTAGTAATATTACCATGAAACCTTAGACTCCACTAGGCATTGACACTGATGTCTTTTACTTTGGTCTTTGTGGCTAAAGGGTTGTGGCCTCGCAATGTAATTGACTTGAGATTTTGTTGATTGTGTGCATTTTTTAAACATTTTTATTGAGCACAAATAAATAAGCACAGGAGCCTAGTCCAGATAAACAACAACTATGTTATACTTGTCTGCTGATTTAAACCTTTTGGGTAGGCTATGAAAGAATTTGCATCTTTCTTGTACAGTATGAAGACCTTAAGGCCTTTTGTTGATAACTTGCTGGGCACGCACTCGCCTCACACAAACAGGCCTGTTCTCTGACAAACAGTGCCGAAGGTGAAATGGAAGATTCAAACATTGACTGAGGAGTTGACAGAGTGGTTAATGTATTCTTCACTCAGCCTGTTTTGTTTTTTGTGTGCGACAAGTGGGTAGTTGTTTGGGCTGCCCTGATGAATGACACTAACAGGAAGAACAGGTTTGCTGTTGGTATCCTAATGCAAGACTCACAAAGCTTGACATGCGACTACACTAATAATACAGAATCAGTTATGAATTGCTCTTTGTTACTCCTCTGATAGTATTTATTTTTATGAAGAGGATGGGGGGGGGGCAGACAAAAGCATTTAAAGGAAACTGCCTTTGTTTTCTCTTGGGCTTAAAGTCTGTGGCAGCGATGGTTTCAGAGTACCTGTGTTTGCTTCCACCTGTAATCGCTGTGTCATAAAGGAGTGGCAAAGTTAAAGTAGGAAGTTTGAGAGCAGTAAACACGTTGGTAGAATGAGCCTTAAAACTGGGTTTGCATTATTTTCCTGATCAGTCACAGTTCAGGTTAGTTTTCTGGAAATGAACAAGTCAGTACTAGCCAAGACTCCCTTGATGATATCATCAAGAGACAAATCTCTGTGCTCTGAACTGGCTTAGCAGACAGAGACTGCACCCACAATATGCCTTTTGTAAGTAAGTGAAATGTGAAAGTGAAATTAAGAAGGTTAGGATGCAAAGGCTCAGTCATTTGTCATTACTTGTAAGAGTACAAGTTTGTTTTCTTTCTAAAATAATGGATTAGAGACTGTTTGAACTGTCGCATTACATAACATTTTGTAATTGGGTGGAGTTTGATTTTTGGACTCTTGGGCGTTATTTATTGTGCACACATTATTAAAAAGTGATCTGGACGTGGCCGACTCATAATGAGCAGCCTGATCATGAGTTCTTATTTTAAAAAATGTGCTGCCTATGATAAAAGCTATATATTACACTAAAAGTGCTCTGAGATAACTTGTTTTGGTTTGGCGCTATAAATATTGAATTGAATTTAACTGTATAGCTTTTATGTTTTTTTTCTTCCTTACCCACATTAAACATCCAGAAACAACAAAACATAGCCTATACACCAGCTTTTGTAGTTTGAGGGTGGTAGCATTAAATATTATTGGAATTCAACATAGCCTTGTGGAGATCCAGCACCCTCCAGACAGAACATATTACATTTACTTGAGCATACAGCTCCAGGACAGTGAGCTAATATCAAGGGGAATACCTGTTCAGTTTCCTCTTAAAAAGAAAGACAAGTTTTTTTTGCTACAGCCTAAAAAGTTTGACCTTTGAATGAAGTGTTCCCCTACCGAAAACATTTTTAGTATGAAACAGGTGGTTGTAAAAAGCCGTTACAGCTTGAATTCATGTTGGTTACAGTGGTGACGCAGTGGTGATTTTTACAGAATAAATAGTAAATCAAAATGATAGAGGTTAGAAAAGTAGAAACTTGCAATATGATCCACTTGTAAGTGCAACAGGCTCGTGCATAATAGAACAATTTTTTTTTATTTAGCCATATTTAGGAATGTCTTTGCAATACTGGACATGCAGATCAAAACAGCACAGACATTAATAGTTAGTTGAGGTGACTGAATGAATTATAAATGTATGGTTTTAGCAGCTGCATTCATGGCCAGTTGGCCTGCCTTGTAATTAGCAATAGCAGTGAAAATACCAAGGCCAGTGGGGGAAATGCATGAGTATGGTTTTTCTGTTCATGCCAAAGCTTTAATAACTGATGCAGTATTGTTAGCAAGCATACCTTATTTAACCCCACACAGGCAAATTCTGCCCGCCCTTGTTATGGGCGTCAAGTGTGTGCTTGCAATAATTGCTTTTGCCTTTTTAAGTAAGTGTGCCGACTGGATCTTTCATTCTAAGACTAAGTTGTGACTTGTGAGTAGAGACTTCTCCAAACAATTTTATGAGTTGTGACTGACTGTCCGAAGCCTGGCATCCAGTCTCATCAGGCACAGTTTAACTTCAAGACTGGAACATATGTGTGACAAGAGTTATGGAGCAAAAGGTAACAAAAACACTCATGTCCAGAGCATCCCTCTTATCTTTCTGGGATAAAGGAATAACAAGGAAAAAAGAGAAACCTTTATTGCCTAGCAGGTAGCTGATGGAACAAAAATAAAAGATGCCACATTGATGCCGGCAGACAGGCCTTCGTCAATGTACGCGTGCTCTCATGCTAAACGTCTTCAGCCCCCAGTATTTTCCTTTCTTGCGGTTCCAGTCAAATCCTCTAGTCATCTACAACAATTATGTCAATGTCTCGTCAGTGCTGTGGCCTGCTAGCTAACCTAATGCATTACAAGTTAAGTTGATACATGTCAACCCATAAGCAGATATACTGAGATGTCATAGTAGGTATTTGAATTGTTTCGAGGTGTCCCAGTAAGCCATGACAGTGTGACAATGAGCCAGCATGCACAATACCAGGATCCTGACACTGAAGCAGCTAAATGGAATTCAGCCACCATTCTTTTTATTATTTACACCTGTGCTTTTATGACTGCGACATGTGAAAATGTCCTCTGTAAAAAAATAAAAATAAAAAAAAAGGCCTGTACAGTAACTCATGTGTTAAGAGCAGCCATGCAGTTATCTTGACACAGCTGAGATAATGCCATAATATTATATTCAATACACACAGTGTACTCTCTCAGACCATGTGGGCGTTAACAGACTGGACTTGACAGACATTTCACCTCAGTCTTCAGTTAGCTCTGCTGCTCCTGTTAGAGCAGGAGACAACTTACACCTTTATCTTTCTTTTTTTACGTTATGGTGACCTTGTGTAATTCCCCAAGTAGCCCCAACCAACTTCAGCGTGAGCAGAGGTCTAATCAGCCGTAATAATTGAAAACACTCGTGTGACTGCATACTGCCAACCCAACCGGTCGAGGCAGATAGCTGCCCACCCAGAGCCTGGTTCTTCTCGAGGTTTCTGCCTGCTAAAAGGGAGATTTCTTCACACTATCACCAAGTGCTTGCTCATGGTGGGAGTTGTTGGGTCTCTGTAACTAATATTATAAAGACTACAGTCTATACCCCTATATGAAAATTGCCCTAAGATAATAAATGTTATGATTTGATGCTATATAAATTTAATCAACCCTTGTTAAAGATGTGATTATGATCTAAATAGTTTGTAATTTGTGTCACTAGACATAAAATCCCATTCAGCTTATTAATAGATTAATATATTGTGTAGTTATTGTTGCATTTAATAATTTTATATGAACCAGTTGCATACAAAGAAGTGATCCAAGGGAAATTATGACTAGCTGATCAAAATGTTCATGACTTGGCATCAGGTAAACTGTATTTGTCAGGCATTGTTCAGGTTTATTTTCACAGATTGGCATAACAAAATTCTAACTCTGTAATCCCTCCAGGATGCAGCAGTGTTGTCAAAGAGCATTGTTAAAATGTGAACCTCCTTTTAAAGCTTTTTACTGAACATGCCTTTCTTTTCTACTTTCAGCCATTTTTCCAGCTGGTGAAACTAAGGAAACTTGGACTGAGTGACAATGAGATCCAGAGACTTCCACCGGAAATAGCCAACTTCATGCAGCTGGTAGAACTGGATGTCTCTCGAAATGGTAAGAAGGCAAAACACTAATACACAAAGCCGCACACAAGTAAACTAGACTTTTATAACACATGCCCATTTGTTACATATTACATTTTATATCTGTGTTTCTGTACATTTCTTCATATATCTGAGAATACATTGTTACTATTGAGTATGGCAGCAGTAAGTTCAGTGAATGAATCGCATAGAAAGATTTACTCCGCTTTACAAAGCGGGTGCAACAAACATACATGAAAATAAAGCATAGTTTTCATTACCCTGGATCTCCCAAGTTGTTTGTATAGACCCGCAGATATTTCTTTAGATACACTGGTGAGGTTTCTCCTGCACTGTTGTGTCTGTAGAGTGAAACCAAGTTCAGAAGGCCAACTAAGTTAAATGAATGTACAAACAGATACTTAACACATGCTGTTCATGTTGAAATAAAAAATTTTCATGCATTGTATTAAGAAAATAATATTCTACATATGATTACCACGAAATGCCGTCTTTGCATCAAGATCTGCACGATTATTGTTGTGTTTTTGGTTGTTTAACACTTGCAGTTAAAGCAGCTCTTTAATATTGACATGCATTATGTAACTTCTGCTGATCATATCTAGGGCTACAACTAACGATTATTTTCATTGTTGATTCATCTGTTGATTATTTTCCGGATTAACTGATTAGTTGTTTGGCCTATAAAATGTCAGAAAATGGGTGAAAATGCCAGTTTACTGCCATAGAGGAGTGAAGACATCAGAACTGAAAACGGTTTGATTATCAAAATAGTTGATTTCATTTAATAGTTAAATGAATTCACCTTGTCAATTAATTGTTGCAGCTCTAATTGTTTCGTATTTTAGGTTGGAACATGTTTTAAGATCTGACTAGAGTGATAAATAAGTGTTGTAACGTGTCTTTTCTCTTATTCAGATATTATAGAAATTCCAGAGAGTATTTCATACTGCAAAGCCCTCCAAGTGGCAGATTTCAGTGGAAATCCATTAACAAGGTAATAATCTGTGAAAGATAATGTTGTTTTATTTCAGTCATATTTATATTGGTATCTTAAGCTGTCAAGGTTTGTAACGCTAATACCATACATTTCACATCAATTCATTTTGATAATGACCCCCCCCCCACCCCCCCAAAAAGCACGCCTATTTTTCCAGATTAAAACATGCATGAATGAATGATTTTTTATTATTGTGTCATGCGTATAATTGAGCATTAAGACACAAGAATAAATATAGTTGGGTCCTGAGTACATCATATGCAGTATTCCAAATTTTGGTCATCAGTGTACCAAATTATTTCAGATCCCTGGCTTCTAGATAAATGAGATGTAAACTATAATTCAGGACTAAAGTTCTGTTTGATATGCGAATATGTCCTTAAAATTGTCTTCCATAAAATAGTTTCAAACCATTTTCTTCAAATGTCAATAAGAGCTTATGTGTAAGATAGTTAACATCACAATTTTAATTATTCCTGTAGATATACAACATATCCATCTCCTCAAAGATAGAATAAATCTCCTTTACCCATGGAGACCTGTGAGCTTTACTCCACCTAAATACTCTTATTTAGTCTGTCCTCTGCCATTGTGATTAGACGGTATTGTTTGGATAACAAAAGCAGGGAGTACAATTAATTGTAAAAAAAACATCTGTCTTGTGGAGAGGAATTTATATTTGAATTGTCTGCAGTATGTGTTTGTTTAAGATCCCCTCCTGTTGGCTCCTGCTATTTTGAACATTTATACACTCTCTTTGACAGGTTGTGGATTGTGCATGGTATGCTTTTTATTGTGTGGGGGAGACTAAGTCTAATTTGCACCTCAGCAGGAGCAAAAATACATTGCTTAGCAGCATATAGTGTAGGAGGCAACAGTGAATAGTATTACAAAGGTTCAATACTTGTCCAATCAGTGTTCAATACTTTTAAGTGCGAGCACACACTCATACACACTCTTTTTTTCCACAATTGTAACCTAATTTCCCACTCTTTCATCAGTCCTATTTTAACAGTTTAATAGTTATGGTCTAGTTACGACTGTAGGTTAGCAGGAATGTGATCCTGGTCCTAGTATCCTTCGGGCTCTGTGTAGGCACCTCACCTCACTGTCCAACGAAGGTTAAAATCAAGGGCAACTGGACTTGGTTGGAGATACTGGAAGACGTTTCGTCCCTCATCCAAAGGACTTCTTCAGTTCTGACTGACTGGCAGGGAAACTCAGCTATTTAACCTCAGTGGGGTCGTTGGCCCGGGTCATCGATACCGCTGGTTCGTTAGTGTTCCTTGTTGCTGTGACGACAGTCGTTACAGTCGTTAAGACTACCTGTGGCCAAGACTGAACGACCATCGTTGGTATCTTCACCTGAGGCCAATAGGTTACGTTTGTTGAGTTTCCTGGGAAGTGATGAAAGGACAGCATTGTAAGTGGGGGATAAGTGGTGGCGTAGACCCCCTCCCCTGTTCAATGACGGCTCACCTCACTGATATCACTGATGCTCGGGAGGTGGGACCTCCGGTCCTGGGCCGTGCACATCCCATGCCAGTTTGTGATGTTTCTAGTCAGGATGCTTTATATTGCTCCTCTGTAAAAGCTGACAAGAACTTGGCGTGAGTATTTGGCCTTCTTAAGCTTCCTCAAGAAATACAGTCGTTTCTGAGCTTTCTTCACCAGCGTGGAGATGTGAGATGACCTTGTCAGTTTCTCTGTGATGCCGATTCCCAGGAACCTGAAACTATCCTGCTCTACCTCAGCACCACAAATGTAGAAAGAAGTGTGTGTTTTTATCTCCTCCTTCCTAAAATCAATCATCAGCTCCTTGATTTTGCTGACATTGAGCAGTAGGTTGTTCTCTGACACCACTCTACAAGATTATCAATTTCCTCCCGATATGAAGTCTCATCGTTATTTTGAAATCCGGCTGATGATGGTGGTGTCATCCCCATCCCCAACTTCAGAACAGAGTTCTCTCCATGATGGGGGATGCAGTCGTGGGTGTACAGCATGAACAGGAGGGGGCTGAGCACACAGTCCTGGGGGCTTCAGTGTTGAGAACTAGAGTGGAGGAGGTGTGTCCACCAATCTGAACTGACTGGGGTCTGTTTGTGTGAAAGTCCAATATCCAGTTGCAGAGTGTTGTATTAAAGGTCCAATATGTGTTGTTCGATTATATTAATTTCATGTGAATCACATGTGAAATTTAGATGGAAAATAAACTTGTTGTGTGTTTTTCAACTCATCAATACAGACATGATTTTTTTCCTTATGTTTAAAAACAACCTGGATGGCATCGTATAACATTAATTAAAACTGTGATTTAGTTGTCTGTATTAGCTGTTTTATTAAAGGACCTGCCATTTTCCTATTGATGGTAGGTTCCAGTTTTAATTTAAAATTAAAGTTTCATTTTAATTTATATAAGAAAGTTTCAGTTTACATGGAGATACAGTTTGCCCTGGTCCAAATACCAGTAGCTTCTTGCAGGTGATGCAGGTTATCATGACTTGTTGATGGCTTGCTTGATAAACAACAAAACCTGTCTGATTCAAGGCTTTGTAAATTAGTGTAATTCAGTATGATCGTTGGCTTATATTCATTCCGAAAAATGTTGTTAAAGAAAAATATTGAATTAAATATAAAAAATTTTGTTGTCTCAAATGCCCACTTTTATGTAGGATGCTTAAAAACAAAGTACACTTAAGGCTGTCACTAAATATGAAGATAACCAACACAGCTAAAAGGATGCAAGAAGCATTATTTTGTTGTTGCTGCTAAGGATCAAAGTGTAACCACAACTGGCAGCATAATATTCCCACCTGATTATCCTGCTATAATACATTTACATTTACATTTATCTGACGCTTTTATCCAAAGCGACTTACAATTGCTATGTATGTCAGAGGTCAACTCTTGCTTAACATTACTTACAGTACAGTCTCAGTAGAAACATAGCAACATGCAACGTCCAATTGGAATCCTTGTTCCCTGCTGTAAAACGCTATAGCATTTAAAACCTTTGAA
This sequence comes from Micropterus dolomieu, assembly GCF_021292245.1. Classification (NCBI taxonomy): domain Eukaryota; kingdom Metazoa; phylum Chordata; class Actinopteri; order Centrarchiformes; family Centrarchidae; genus Micropterus; species Micropterus dolomieu. The sequence goes on along the minus strand of NC_060164.1, from coordinate 12,502,729 downwards.
TTAATTTATTCTGTGCCCGTTCCTTTTCACTTGGCATCTCACACTGTGGCCTCTCTTTTCTTTTTCCAGGTTACCTGAAAGTTTCCCAGAGCTACGGAATCTGACGTGCCTTTCCATTAATGATATTTCATTGCAAGTTCTTCCAGAGAACATTGGAAAGTAAGTAAATGCTCTGTTTCATCATACGTGTTTTGACATATTGAGGGTATCTAGCCTTTGCCAGTAAAATATTTCTACCACACACATGCAGTTTCATAGCAGAAGCAGAAATGAAAGCGTTAATCTCACCTTGAAATGACCAACCAAAATGTTACTTTGATCAAATGGTGCTCCTGTAAGCTTTTAGAAATTAATTTTCTTGTCTACGACCTCCTTGCATATATTGTAATGATGATGTCATGGGACTTTTGTCACATAACATCCCATCTATCTCACTCTCTATTTCCTAGTCTTACACTGTGCTTTATTCTTTGTGGCATTGCTAGAATAATCATTCATTTTACCAATAAATATATTTAATTCAATAAATGCTCTAAAAATACCACTCTCCATGATGTGGTATCTTTTATTAAATAGACATTAAATAGTGTAGTGTTTAAAAGCAGATACTTTGCTCAACCAAAAAACTAAGCATGGGCGGCAACATTTTTTTAAAAAAATGCATTGAGCTCAAAACATTTGTTTAGAGTGCCATTTCTCTGTGTGAGTAAATGTAGTGGTATGTTAGCCAGGATGACAATCGCTGCTGTTTTCTTTTTTTTGAGGGGGGGGGGGGGGGGAGCTCGACGAGGTGAGAGGTCCTCCTACACCGCACATTAACACGTGTTGTGACAGTGTTCCTTCTTAGCTAAAAGGTATTCCTCCTACTGTACAACTCACTGAGGGTTATGCAGTAAATGCTATTGGCAACAGAAATACACATTGCATGTCAAAGTGCTTACTATTGTCTCTGTCTTTCTCCTGATAGTAATAATTTCTTCTAAAATCTCCTCCGTCTCACTGCACTGGGGAAAACATACCAACCACATTACTCTCCACAGACGCATCAGTCAGTGTCTTCTTCTTGGCTGCGTTGTCTTTGTTCATAAAAGGCAAAAGGCCTGTTGTGAGATGGCATATAATGTGCTGCAGTGAAAAGGCATGTCTCCAAACATTCTTATTCCTATGAGGTCTCCCTTATTGTGGAGTTCAGTTATAATTGAATTTAATAACAGAACCATGTGTTTTTAGGTCAAATCGCTGGAAGGGATGATTTTAGTTGAAGTTTGGAATTCAAGGGAAACTGAATTTAAACCTTACAGGGATGGATTTAAAGTTGATGAAATGACTTTAGATGTGCTCGTTTGGCTAGAAATGTTGATAATATCCTGATATTTGACTTACTTTCTCAGCAGTACTTTTTGTACCAGATCCTTTATTTTCTTAAACATACAACGTTATGTTAATTTAATGTGTTTTTTAAAAACAGAATTTAAAAAAATAGATGTCAATAAAGATGTTTTCTGATATTGATACCCACTGTGAAACTTGTACTGATGTTGTGCAGCAGTACATTTTGAAAAACTATTGCTTAATGTCTGAATGGCATATTTTAACCATTAGATAACTGCTTGAAACAGTTGGAGCTGAACTAAGCAGGGATTTGTCTTGGCTTGCCATTATGCCATAAATTAGGGATTGCTGCTTAACCTCTCAGGGATAATGCATGTATGGTGCATGAGAGAGAGAGACTGTGCGATTCAAGAAATTATTTTTGTTTTCTCTTTTAGTGATCATAGGTCAGGATTATAGACTCTGAAATGCTATGCTGCCTTACAGATGGGCTTTTTAGGTTTGATGTTAATCAGATGCTGTCAGCGTTATGATAGGCCTAAATTAGATTTCATGCAAGACACAACACCAGATAGATTTTCTGATGAAAATTCATGCTGGAATGGATTATAGATGATTGTCCTGCTAAGGCTTACACTGGGCTAAAACAATTGTGGCTGTGTTGTGTGTTGAGCAGTCATCAGGTTCTACATAATTGCTTAGTAGTAAATATTCTGCAACATTTTGAAACGTGTTGTTCAGACAAGAGCTGCAAGTAACGATTATTTTCATTGTTGATTAATCATTTAGTTGTTCGGTGAATAAAATGTCAGAAAATGGTGAAATATGTTAATCAGTGTTTCCCAAAGCCCAGGATGACATCCTCAGATGTCTTGTTTCTTCCACAACTCGGAGATCTTCAGTTTACTGTCACAGAGGAGGAAAGAAACATTAAACATTTACATTTAAGAATCTGGAATCAGAGAATTCTGACATTTTTTCTTAAAATATTACTCAAAAAGAATCATATATTATCAGAGTAATTGGTGATTAATTTAATAGTTGATTGATTAATTGGCTAATTGATTAATTAATTCAAGAAACCTAAAATCAATAAAAAACAAAGTCAATGAGGATTAAAATGTTTCTTTGAACTGAATATTGCATTGTAAAATGTCATCAATATGATTTGAGGTCTGCCTTCTTGCTAATCAAATCCCAAAAAGATTTATTGTAGAAGAATGTTTCTAGTTGGCTACAGCAGCTATTTCTCATATTGTTCTTGTGGTTTACCATGGCAACAGCTACAAACTGAACATAGACATGGCTGGCTCTTTTAGAGCAGCAGTGATATGAAACTGTGTATCTGAATGATTTACATTATTTTGATTTTGCACACAGGTTCTTAGGGTTACCTCTATGGCATATACAATATTCCTGCCAACAAAGTCAGCTAAAGTTCAGGAGATCTCCTAATACTTTTTTCCTCATGGTATGGCATGTGCTTCACATATGTCCCATATCTATCTTGAGTAACGCAGCAACTTAAGGCCTGCCCTCTGTCGACAGAAAGGTAATGAAAACCATAACGCAGATAGAAAAACGTGGCGTGGGTTTTTCAGAAGTGGATAAGATCAACGTTCAAGAGATTAAATAACAGCAGTGGTTTATCTCCTGAGATGAGAGTGTTTTCTGACTACAAATACACAGAAGACAGAAACCTGAGACACTTGATGCAGTTAGATGGTTGTTTTCATCATGTATTCTGTCTTTTAATCTCTGGCTCAGTGATCTGCTGTGGTGAATGAATGCACAACGATGACGAAAAGCAGCCGTTGTATTTCATGTTGTCACATTTGAGGGTCATTCAAGAGAGATTTCATATAGACTGTTCGATTCTGTTTATCCCTTTAACAGCCATTTTCTCACTTTTATGAATGTGAACTGCCGTGCCATTGTAAAGACTTTGTTACAGTCTAGAAAGTGAAGACATTCTTAAAACAATTGATTGTCTGTTTTTTTTTCACAGTGAAAAAGCTTAGCTTAACGTTTGTTGACTTGGTATTTAGATCAGGGAAATGTAGAAAAAGATGTTGTTTCCCTGGTCCATCTCAAATACCACACAAAGGCTGAATTATTTAGTCTGGGTTCTGATCAACAAGATGGACTTTGCACTGTACTAGTTGGCTGTTGTCATAAAGTTCTCCATCAGTTGGGTACATGTACAGCAGTAAGGCGCACATATGTAGCACATCAAGAAGATAACCCTGTACTTTGGTCTATGCTGGCCATTTAGATATTTTGCTCTTCATTTAAAGTATGCAGCGGTTGTTTATGCTGTCGTGATTTTACGGCATTGATAAGACTTGACACACCTCCAAAGTACTTCCTGTTCTCAGATATCTGATGCAAGGAGACTTTTTACAACCATTTTTAGATCTCATTAAAAACTCTTTGTTTGCACTCAGTATACACTCAGAGTATCATGGGTAAAATGTATCTGTGTTATGGGTTGTAGAAGTTGTAAAGAAACTACAGTTGACGTTTTCATGGAATTTTCAGAAATGTGTAATCATCTTTTCTTTTTGTCCGTCATTGCAGCCTTTCCAATTTGGCATCACTAGAACTCAGAGAAAATCTGCTGACATTCCTCCCAGAGTACGTATTCAACCAAATCCACTGTCTAGGTGGATATATATATATATATATATAAATATATTGTATTTAATAGGGCTGAACAATTAATCGAATCACAGCATGGTCTACTGCAATTTTCAAATTGCAGGAGGTGCAATATTTGTTAAAGGTGATGTGTGTCAAAATACCATTTTAAATTATATATTGTCGTGTTGCAGAGATGTCCTAGCCTAAACATCATATTGAAGAGACTTAAGAAAACATATTTGTTTGGTACAAAAATCACACCATAATTAATATTAATGTTTTTCAATTCAGTGACATTAATGATGTAAAAATAATTATTTCCCTTAATCTCATATAATACTTGCAATATCAGTCATAATGAATGCAATTAGATTTTTTTTTTTAAAACATTCAGCCCTGGTATCTAATATTTCCTAAGTATAGTTTGCGTGTCTGTGTCAGCAGAGGTTAATAACTTATGCATTTTAATTTTGACGGTATTTTAATTTGAACTTCCCTTGCATCTGTCACCCACAGGTCACTATCTATGCTTACTAGACTTGAAGAACTCGACCTAGGAAATAATGAACTGAAATATTTGGTAAGTTTTGTTTTTTTTTACTCTTCTGGGTGCTTAGAAACTTGTTTACTGACAAAATGAGTGGAAACAAAACTTTTTCCATTTCCTTGTTCTTGTCACGTCCAAGTAGATTAGCATCCCTCGAGAACAGCTTTCACCTCTTATCACCCAGATGGGAGGATGACCATCTGCTCTGAGCTTTGGTTTTAAGTTGTAATCTTATGTGAGCGGCTGACAGATCAAGCAAAATCAGGCTGCCAAGAAATGGCTTTTGCTGTGTGTGTACATTGAACTCATTTAATTACATTGTTATATATATTTTCTGAATATTTTTTTTATCATTTTTGCTAAGAAATATTTGGTACAGTTCTAAAATGATATTCATTAAGCATGCCCTTGACACTTCTGTGTTACATTTTAATAAATATAGTAGGGAAATGTGGAAAAAAAAATATATGAAGAAATATATTATTTCATATAGAAATATATGATGTATTTTCATTCATTTAAATATACTGTGCTTCTGCTTCCAGTGGTCTGCCCCTTGCTGTATATGCACACTAGGAATTTTAATTCAGAACCATGTCACTTATATTATAATTTTTCTGCTTTGTCTTTTATTGCCTTTTTCTTTTCTTATTCCCACACAGCCAGAATCAATAGGCTGTCTTGTCAGCTTAAAGGACTTGTGGCTGGATGGAAACCAGCTGTCTGAAATACCTGCAGTAAGCTAATCATGCTATTTATTTATTTTGTTTGAGATTCTGTTACTGTCTTATCTGTTATTGAATTAGAGTACCGCTATTTTTATGGCAGTGTGAAATAGTGAACGACACATCCAAAATACAGTTTTGAACAAGAACAACTCTAACAAATAATCCACCCTAAGATAAGACAGATTTTGTCTTGACATGTTAAATATTTACAATAGTGTCTGGATTTTAATGTAGTGCACTGGTTCCTTTGAATATTACTGTATAACGCCATGTTAACACTATCAGTGACCATATCTATCTTATTTACTGCCATGTTATTGTAACTTACCTGTTTGCTCTGAACTTTAGGAGATAGGCAGTATGAAAAGCCTGTTGTGTCTGGATGTATCAGAAAACAAAATGGAGCAACTTCCAGAGGAGCTAGGAAGCCTGGTGTCGCTCAATGACCTGCTGGTGTCTCAGAACCTCATTGATGCTCTACCAGAAAGCATTGGTAAGCATGTGACTCCTCTGCACTCTGTTAGCACGATTATTCTAACTTGCTTATCTAATAGGTTATTCCTCCCCTTGAGTAATTCTCACATATGGGAAAATGTAGCTTTACCCCAAAGTGTGAGCAACCAATATGCTTTGGTGTCTGCATTTAATTTGACTACACCTTAATGAAAATAATGCAAGAATCACTTTTACAAGATTTCAGCATACATTTTCCACAATATCACATTAACTGCTAATGAGTGTCTGAACAAGGTTTATACTGATTCATGTATTTTTTGATTCTCTCTCTGCAGGAAAACTACGGAAACTTTCTATATTGAAAGCCGATCAGAATAGACTAACTTATCTCCCAGAGAGCATTGGCAACTGTGAATGCCTTACTGAACTTGTGCTCACAGAGAACCAGCTACAGGTGTGTTTGCAACTGTAATACTGTCTAGTCTTTACTTATTTAATTGAGAACACCCCTAAACAATGACATTGATTTCATCTGGCCTTGGCTGGATCACGGTAACCTACTTGAAAATAGCTGTAGGCCAGATCGAGTGTTGAAGTACAGATTTTCCAACTTAACATAAAATAATAATAACATATCTATAAACACACAGTCAATATAAAAGCAGCAGCACATTACATAATGGTGTTGGTATAATGAAAAGGCATAATAGAGATTTAATCCTCATTACAAACATATAGATGTTTGATTGTGTGTTTTACTAAGTTGCATCAACACCACACCAATACTGGTAAATGCACTATTGAGTGTTATTCAGTAGCCCAGAAAGCTTACAGTAATGTGCCTTTTATGCTTCGCTTTGCTTTTGAACTGATTGAAAACATTAGCACAGCCTCAAAATTCAACACAAATATGTAAAACATCTGGAATGTGTCTGGGGATTGGCCTCTTGGTAAACGTAGCCATCAAGTAAGAACTTACACACAAAAAACCCTTAAAAGGACAAGTAATAGCATCTTGAAATCTAACTAGTAAAAGAAAAACCTATAGATATAACTGTAGTTACTTTATATACATATATTAGAGTTGGAGTCACATTTAGGAATGTCATTTTATCACTTAGAGGGCTGTGTGTTAATAAAACTGTTTAATAAGTTGTACTAAGCACTTGAGATAATGTTAAGGGACTAGTAAGAAAAGCAAATACTGTTATTGTGCCATTGTGGTGATTGAGTTTCAAGTTTACTGTGTTTCTAATTGTTTGTTTGGATGTTACAGAGTTTGCCTAGGAGTGTTGGGAAATTGAAGCGACTTTCCAACTTCAACTGTGATAGAAACCAGCTGATGTCATTACCTAAGGAGGTAACGTTTCATTTATCAGCCAGCATCATTTCACCAAAACGATCAAGTATGTTTAGAGGCAAATGTAAGATTGCAAGCTCACCAGTCCAGCGCTGACTGATGGCAGAGAAGGGACTTGCTAAAAAGAAGACTGGGCTAAAACAATAATTACATTACATTACATTCTGTTATTACCGTTAATAACAGAAAAGCAACTCTACTTGTATCTTTGAAACACGAAATGTAACTTTTATGTCACTAAGTGGCGCAGTTTGGATTGTAACAGCACATCTGAAACTGCAGTTCTGGCAATTATTGTTATGTAAATCTTTAATGCAACTGTAAGTGTGTTTGAGATTTCCATTGGCTCAAACTGTCTAAAGTTCACTCACGTTTGGATCAACAATGCCCCTGCTTGTTGTGCTCTCTCACCTCACTGTGACTGCTTAGTCTTCTGATTTGTTCAGCTCTGTCTGAGTGTCTCCATTGTGTTTGTGTGACACTCTTTTCGAAACCTCTTGTCTGTTGAAGTGAAGGCTTGCCTGGTTTAAAACTTCATCTGAAAGGCTTCTTCAGGGGTCGTACAATGCCCCCTGTGTCTTGATGATGCCAAGGGGCTGCAGCGTTTGGAGAAAAAACAGTTGGCCTAGATAATGAATCGATGGTGTCACTGTTTTCTCAATCCAGCATTGCATGACATCACTAACAATCACAGTGTACCCATGGCCCAAGTATTGATTTGTGCTTTGCTGAGCTACTTGACCGTTTGCCCAGTTTTATGGATTCTATTGATTGCTGATTAGTTGCTTATAACGCCTTTTCCCTGGTTGAATTTTGTTCGAGCTTATGTGGAAGCAGACCTAATAATGTATCTTATAATTGTTCCTTATGCTTTTTTATACTTATAGTTTGTTCCTTTATGTCAGAGCAATAAGCACCTATGATGTTTACGTGTGGAAATGATGAGCTTAACCTGCTCTGTTTAACATGATGAATGTCTGTCACAACATTTGTATCCTGCTCAGGTCTGAATCTGAGCAGATTAATGGATTACAACTGCAGTTTAGATGGCCCATCAAGGCTCTGCTTTGTCAGGCTACTAGGCCTAATTGTTTCTAATTTTAGGTCCCTCTGCTACATCCCATTGATATTTAACTGCTCTGCCACTGGGATCACCAATTCTGGAACAACGTGCACAAATGCGGACAGCAGATTTACTCTGGTTTCTTTTGTCCTGGCTTTGTTAACACCTGTACCATGACTGACGTGCAGCCTAATCGTGGTGTCTCTTCTGTTATGTAGATCGGGGGCTGCAGCGGCCTGAATGTCTTCTGTGTACGAGAGAACAGGCTGACGAGGATACCATCTGAGCTGTCACAAGCCACAGAACTGCACGTGCTGGATGTCTCTGGAAATAGGTTCGTTCAGCAACTCACTCGTATCCTGTTTTCACTCATCTTTTGGCAGCTGAGGTGGAGAGAGTAGCGTACGCCACCTTATTAGGAAAAACACACTGAGCTTAAAGCAGTTTGAAGACTTTGATTAAATAGAAATTATAAAGAAACAGTACAATATGTAAACCAAATACATGGTTTTCTACTTTCTGATGCTTATAGGTTATCTAGATGTGTTCACCATATTACTCACTGTGAGTCTTTGTTTATTTTGGCTTTGCTTAACTGCCACTACATGTTTTGGTCCAAGCTTTGTCTTCAGAGAAATCCGCAGCAATGTTTACTGCTACTGTCGCACACTGGAGATTGTTTCCTGTCTGTCCACATTATCGAAACAGCTGCCAAGTTCCTCATCCTAACTTGACTTTTGTACTAATCCAAAATGTCTACACAGAGCTTTGTATGTTTTGAAAGTAAGAAACCAGCAGGTGACTTGTGGTTTCTTTTATAGCTTTTGTGATATGAGCCACTTAGTGATTTATCTCCTGTTTGTTTTCAGGCTCACCCACTTACCAATGTCGCTGACCACACTACGCCTCAAGGCCTTATGGTTGTCAGAAAACCAGTCGCAGCCTCTCCTCACCTTTCAGACCGACCAGGATCCTGTCTCAGGCGAGAAGGTGCTCACCTGCGTGCTGCTGCCTCAACAGCCATGTGAATCAAGCAATAAAGGTAATGTTTATGATCAAGTGGAAGATGATCCTCAGGAGTTTTGAACAACCGCCATGGATCATTAATATTATCAGCAGCAGTGATTAGATACCTAGACATTTTTCTCATACTGGACTGGTTAATTGAAATGTGCTCATGAACAGTGTTTCTTTGCACGTATGCTGTTTGTATGTATATACATCCAGTCAGTGTCGAGCATCTTCTAGAGTGAAATGACTGGGTGCCAACACTGTGACATTAGAGTAATATTCAGTTCTTGCATCGTCTTTTCGTATTTAGTGCCCCGTGGTTTTGATGACATTATCACATGAACTGCTTGGGGATCAGTGTGTTCCGTGCCCTCTGATCCTTCCCTGCAGTATCTGTCGATTATGAGGCCCTGTAAGAGATCTCTGCACCTGTAACAGATCAGGGCCTCTCCTGTCCCATGTCCTTGGTTATGTTTTTCAGAAATGCGCTGGATTGGACCGCTAAAGAGGCTTAGCAGCGGCTGGCCTGCTGCCATTAAAAGCTCACCCACTGTGTAAAGGGATGCAGCTGAGGGCCGGCTCTATCTCTGCCTGATACAACAGTTTATTGTCATTTTTTTCTTGGCGGTCATCCACAGCCCTGCGCCTATATCTGTGGAGTATTTGGGATACCCATGCAAAATGTTTCTTGCTTGCTCATCACAGTGCTTAAGATGTTTTTTTGGTCATCCCTCAAGAAGAAATGGCGCATTTATTAATTTGTTTTTGTGACGTGCTGTCTGTCTTGTGGGAAAGATGGAGATATAAGACCGGTGGCGTTCAGACAAGTGAGGCTGAAGCTGAGGTTGGGGGCAGGGAAGATTGTGTTGCTGTAAGCCTGTGACTAAGCTGGGATTTGAAACTGTGATCTGGCAGTTTCTGGCTCGGGGTTATGTGACTGCTTTCATTTCTTGAGTTGGCAGATTGCAGAGAAGCAATCACAGCAACCATATTGATTTTAATCTGCTGAAATATTCACTTCAACTTGCACTCTGTAATTCTGTGCGAGCAATTTGATGTGCCCGCAAATTCCAATAATAGAAATTGTGTTGTCTCTCATACAAACAAACCCCAGTCTCTGATAGTCTTGCCCGCTGCGGAGCCCTGGAGAGCCTGGTGAATGACATGGCAGATGACACATGGAACAACAAAGCCGAGAACAGGATCAGTGCCATTCGCTTCCTGGATGACGACGAGGAGGAGGATGACGACCAGGTGAGACCAGCAAGCTTGAGGGGAAATCCATCCAGTAGTTGCTGATATTGCACACTGAACCACAAATATTAACCTGCTGGTGGCGCTTGAAGAAATGTCAGTAGGCTTCATCCTCTGTGGACCATAAATAAAATACATACAAAATTTGATGACAATCCATGATATAGATTCTGAGATATCTCAGTCTGGACTGGTCATTCTATAATGACCCTTAATTATGAGGTAGCCTTTAGCCAGCCTCGTCCCTTAACTCATCTCTTCTAAGCTCACCAAATACAAACGATTTTGCTGCAGAAATGTACCACTAATTTGAATTGGTTTGCTCCACACAGGGAACACTCCTTCGGCGGGCCACGCCTCACCCCGGTGAGCTGAAAACAATGAAGAAAGCGGCCGAGAACCTGCGCAACGACATGAACGCTGCCAAAGGCCTGGACTCCAACAAAAACGAGGTCAATAACGCCGCAGACAGAGTGACCACGTCTGTGTGACCTTTACCTCAGAAATGTTTTTTACCTCCTGTGTCTCGCTGTATCGTCCTGCACAACCCCGCAGCCCCTCTTTTTTTCCTTTTACCTACGAACCCCAGTGTGGCCTACCCCTCCTCCGATTCAACCCTGGGACGCCTGTAACCTTACTCCATCTCCAGTCCTGTGTAAAACGTGTTTGACTCAGTCTATCGGGGCCGCGGTGCCTTCCTCTTTTTAATTAATGTCCACAGCAATAATCTGCACAGAAACTCCTTTTTAAAAGATATTTTAAAGATTTATTACTTTTTTTAAATGCCTCTTTTCAAAAAATATACATTAGGTAGTTGCACTAGTATAGGTCTTTATAATATGGTCAAACCTTCGTAAATGTATTATATATTTGTTCTATATCTATTTTTAAAACACTGGGTGAATACTTCTTTTTACATTTTGGGCAAACTTAAAAAGGCAGGAGTTTTTGAACCTACTGATTAAAGATTATTGTATAGTCTCTTGTGAATATTGATACTTTTATACTTTTTGGCAGCTCAGATGTAAATAAATGTATAGCAAATTTCTTAATCAGTTGCAGATGTTTTAACTTTTTTTTTTTTCTCGGTACTTTTTCTTTTTTTCCTTTTTTCTCTTTTAAATCAAATCAAAGCAATGAACAAAAAGCAGTCACTAATGTCTTATTCAATCCATAAAATTGTCATTGGGGTGAGTGGATGGCCTTGAATCCTGTAAAACATCTAGACATATTTTTGGTTAATTAATAGATTTGATTAATTAAGTTTGGATTTAAGTACTGCACATCAAACTAATTATGCAGTAATAACAATGCTCTTATTTATATGCCCTGTACTTCACTGCTTTGCATTGTTTTTCAAATAGATGCCAAAAACAGCTGTATTTTAAAAATAAGTTTTCTTTCCCTTTAACTAAGAGTACTGTATAGATTAATCATCAGAGGTCTGGTTCCTACCCACGAGGATGGCATCCTTTAAAAATGCAGTTAGAAGACTTCAATGCACTTCTCAGCGTTTCTCAAATTCTTTTACATGGTACCTGATAAATTGTATTATTTTGTTTTTAAACTGATTGCAACAAGTGGACCAGAGAAAGCGGTTCAAGTGTTGGTTTTATGTTTTCAATCATTTTCTGATCAAACTGCACAAAACAGATCTCGAATTGGCACTGTGCCTTGAGATGTGGATGACTTTTAACCACTGATCAATAAAGTGAGTGCAACACTAAACAACACGTTTGTTATTGCTTTAATTTTAGTTTAGAGAGAATATCAGAGTTCTAATGTCATATCAGTTGAGTTGGTCTCTTAGCTTTTTAAATGTCAGATATAAAAACAAGATACATTTGGTGTGGTCCATATGTGTGTCCATATCCAAAAACAATATATTGACAAAGTGAGCTCAGACTGAAACTGGCTTGCTTTGAGGCAATAGACCAGAATTTCCTTCCTGACCCTTCCATTACTTGTTCTGTCTGTCCAGCAGTGCATGACGTTTCTGTAATGCTCTGCCCAGCATGTGCCATATTTGACTTGTCTACCCTGCACGTGCTGTATGTTGTACTGACGCAGGTGTGCTTTTAGTATATCAGTGAATGTATATCCTCACTTCATTATAATGATGCATTATCCCAGTTTTTAGCACTAATGTTCACGGCAAGTGCACCTTTTATTTGAATCTCATTGTACAGTTTTATTCACCATTTGAAGACAAGTACAGTGCTTGGTGTTGAAGTAAAACAATTTCACATAATTCCTGGTGATTTATCAGTTAGGTGAGGAAAAACATATTTAAAAACTGATGAAGTCATGGGAACGTACTAAAAATTTTATTGGTGTTACAGTTGGTAAGTGGCCTTCATCAGTGAGATTGCAATGCATTTTGAGCATGGCATCATCCTTCACTCTTTCTTTGCCTCCTGATGCATCAGAAGACATAATCTTTGCAAAAGGCAGAGAAAGAGACAAAAACAAATCAAGATTTGGAGAGAGATTTAGGTTTGATACCAGTGAGAATAACAGTAGAGCAATTACACTCTGCAGTAGTGACCGTTTTGGTGCACAAAGCATGCATTATGATTACTAGCAGTATTGTTTTTTTAGTGCATCTTAACTATACTGATTATTTGAGGCTCTACTGGAAAACATGATAATCCTCAAATGGTCAGCTTAGACAAATTGTGCTGCTCCTATTTTACGTCCGTTTACACTCAAGATGACATTCAAAGATGTCCTACATTCAAGATGAGGGACAAAGTTTCATAAAACACACTCACCACTGGAGCCATCACTGTCAATAGCTGTTTCCTGCCAGATATTCCATTGACTTTAAATCTTCAGCAACAGGTGGTATCTTCTGACTATCTCCAGGAGTGTAGAAATCCTCATACTAACCCGTCCCTCAGGACCAGTAGCCAAAACTGGGCCACCTCAGGCTTCAGCTGGGTGGCAAACAAAGCGTGTCAGCAGGCAGGAGCTCACCTGTTCCCGGCCAGCGACAGAGAGGGTGGTCTCTGCTCCAGCGCAGAGATGGACGCAGAGGAATTCGAGCATCCTGAGGAGGTCTGTTTTCCAATTTAGGTATATTAGCAAGTTCAAGTTGTTTATCTTGGTTTCTCTTGATATGGGGATACCCTTTTTAAAAAAATTATTATTATTAATCACCTCCACTACAGGTAGTGTGTCCTGCTGCAGGTTTCCACTTAATCCAGATGTATCACTGTACATTATGTCAAGAATCTGTGAAGAGACAAGTTGCTGATGTCTTGTGAAGTGTTTGGCTCCGCCGATGTAGCCAAGGCCTATCTCGCAGACAGACTGTAAAAACTTTGAATCATTTCTTACCACCAGGATGGCTCAGGCCAGCTGTCAGAGAGCGACGCCTTACCACGTCGCCATCAGAGACGTGAAATCGGAGAGGGCAGGACATTTCACCACCACAGAGCTCTTAATGCGGGGTCTGGTCTGCGTGGAGACCCTACCTGCAACATAAAGATCTCCTCCATCACAGGGCATCCGAAGTCTTCTTTGGTGACAGAGAAGACCCTTAACCAGGAGCCATTCATCTCCCAAGTGCCATTACTAGTAACCACACGCTGTATCTTTCTTGAATGTCAAATTATCTCTGCGGGGTTGCACTATGTGCTGCAGGAAAAATTGCTAATCAAAACTTTTTTTTGCTACACTCAGGCCTAAATTGCATATAATTTCTAGCTTCGTCTTTGTAATGAAATGATTTCCTCTTAGTTACAGATCAAAGTGTCTGGCCAGAGGGGTAGTTTGGGAATCAGTATTGCTGGTGGGAAGGGCTCTCTGCCTTACAGAGACCATGATGAGGTAAGTGCTGGGTCAGGAGATCCAGGAGGCGTTGCTCAATCTCTAGCTACATATTTGGCTGTCTGAATTTAGATGATGAGAAGCAGCAGCAGCCCTTGACTGATGGTTGTCCTGCACGTTCATATTCAGCTTGAACAAATTACGAAATAGGAGAGAAAAAAAGAAGCTTTGAGCACATTTTTTAAAATAACAACTTTCATTCAGGCTGATATGTTTATTTCTTTTCAGGGCATTTTTATCTCCAGAGTAAATAAAGGGGGTGCATCAGAAAAGGCAGGGATCCATGTTGGAGATAGATTGCTGGAGGTAGGCGGGGAATATTTTTTTTTATGTTTGTAATTTCTGTCTCATAATTTATTATTCACTGTTAAAAATAGTGTGTGAAATATTGTTGACTGAATGGAAATCACATGTACAGTACTTTATATTGACTCTAACAATGTCATTATAAAGCCCAAGAACTTAGAGCCGGTGTTCCTCTTGTGACCAATGGATGGCGTCATAAGACCAGCAGAGGACAATCTGCTGGGACTTCCTAAATGTTTTAGCTAAATAAGGATGAAAAGGACATAACAGCAGATCAAAATTCAAAATCAGTATTTAGATTCACACCTTGGTAGTTGGTAGCTGATCAGAATAATCCTCACTGGTGCCTGTAGTGTGAATAGACATGCTATTTTCAGAGAACCCATGCTGCTCCTTCACCTCTGACTCCTGCTCCTACTTTCACTGGCCCTAAAAGTATAATGTGACCACGGCCCACCCAGGTCAACGGCCTCGACATGCAGGCTGCGACCCACCATGAGGCGGTCTGCGCCCTCAGGAATGCTGGGAGCTGCATCAAGATGAAAGTACTCAGAGAGAGGCTGTTACCTCCAGAGGTGTGTGACCTGGAGGAGCCTCGGGGTCCTCAGGACGTGACAGGAAGACAGCTGTGCAGCCAGGATGGCGGAAGCCAGAGAAGCAAACAGCCAAACATGGAAAGCGCTGAGGACTGTTTGTCCAAGAAGATTGAGGTGGTTGTCTGCAACGGCAATGGCATTGTGGGTGGTTTGCACAAATCACAGCACACACAGAAATATACTTTCACCATTGTTTTACAACGTGCCTCAAGCCATGTGTGGATTTAAAAAAACAACACTGTCAGTCTTATGCACTTCTTTTCACTTTGTCTTGTTTCAGTCTAATTTGGAGAGGGACCAGAAGAGGACCTTGTCTGAACTGGAGGGAGGGGCCTTGACGGAAAATGAGTCACTTCAAGGGGCGAAACATAGAATGACAGTAAGCAGATTTCTCATCCATCATTAGGATATACCCCCTACTATATTGTTTCGCACTAACATCACCTCATTTTAGCCTTTATAGTAAATAGTAATAATAAAATCCTGCAAAACCAAACATTTGAGGATTATATGACCAGATCTTTCTGAGATTTCAGCATGTGACACATGACAACTTGCTTATTATCCTTTCAATCTTATTTTCTTCTCTGGCAATCATCGGCAGATCCCGCGGATCATCCTCACTCATCCCTCTACCTCAGATGAGGATGTGGAGCTCTTGACACAGAGCACAAGCAGAGAGCCGCTGCATGACTCTGACAGACGTGCACACTGTTTTGACAGTGCTTTCTACCCACCTTGACCACAGCGTAAGGGAACCTACGTGATGGAATCAGACTGTTATTACCCAGCTTTTAGGAGTTTTCAGTGAAGTTACTTTGAAAGATTAGTGTGAAACTGATTTTTTGTCTGTCAGATTAAATTGCTGCTAATAGTGTTTGGAGACATTAAAGTCATTTACAAGAATGGACACTCTCAAGACTTTATTTTTATTACTAAAACTACAGTTCTGCCTTTGCAACTACATTGAACAGAGAAAGCATGAACAGACTACTCTCTAATTTCCAAATGAAACATGTCATAGACTTAAATGCCGTTAATCAAACAATGAATGCTGGCTACCTCTGCTTCACACAACTGTGCTGTAAATTATGGATGTGCTGTTAAATAGCCCCTCCACCAGCCATTAACTTGTTATAGTATGTACAGAAATAAATCACCACATGGCTGAACAGACTACACAACAGGGGGTCCGAGACCTGAGACAGACGGAACTATGCCTCACTGTATAAGCTAAATTCAAAGAGATTATACACTCTCTTTCTGAAAAGACTATAGATGTCAATACCTGCCTTGTATTATTTCACAGCTTTTACATTCCCACAGTAACTACAGTTCAATGTTATGTGTTAATTTTCTCAATAAAGTGCAAATATATTGTTGCAAGAGACTTTTCTTTGAGCTGTAGGACAGACAAATCCAAGCTGGGGTTTATACTGGTGATGTGAACACCTTCGCAGTAGACTGCAAAAACACACCCTTCGATAAATTTTTGTTAACAGTGTGTCAGAAAGGTGTTGGTTTGACAGATATCTTGAGATTGCAATTTGTGTTGGTGGTGTACTGGATTGCACCATGTTGCACATGTTTTCTTGTTATTGTGTCCACCCCCTGCATGTTTGCTACAGACCACATAAAAACTGACATGACTTGTTTTATCAGTGATGTTGTGCAATGATGACTGTCTGCTGGGTGATAATAATCTGTGGACACAACTTGTTGGAAAGTACATTCACTGTGTGAGACTCAATACACAGCCAATTACTGGCAGGTATATGGTCATATTGTGAGACCTGAGTCCTCGTTTGTCTTGAGACGCATTCACATAAAGTCAGTGGGAGGACCTGAAGAGTATGAACATGGATTTGGATGACTCAGTAATAAAACTGGGACTTTGGGAACACTGCTAATGCAACCAGACTGCATGTTTTGTTTTGTGCAAATATGTAGCAGATAATATTTCCATGTAACATACAGGTACATGCATGTGTTCAAATATTTTTCAGTAGCTTACTTCTACAGTAGTACCTGATCATTACTTCCATGGCCAAGGAGCACGACATTAATTAACTAATGAGTTTGTTGATTTACAGGTTACTTGAAAAAGGAGCTCAAAACACATCCACTGAGTTTGGGCTAACACAAGCAGCTCTGGTCTGCTCCTTATTAGATTTGAGGAAGTTTAATGTTACAGTGCAGACAACCTCAGCCACTGTTACCTGAGATAGAGTTACGTTTTGTATTATTAAAACTGAAAACATAATGGAGACAGCATTTTCAGTGATTTCACAGCTTTTACATTCCCACAGTAACTACAGTTCAACTTTGTGTGTTAACTTTCTCAAGAAAGTGCAAATATATTGTTGCAAGAGACTTTTCTTTTCGTATTTT
The DNA here is from genome assembly GCF_021292245.1 of Micropterus dolomieu. Lineage (NCBI taxonomy): Eukaryota > Metazoa > Chordata > Actinopteri > Centrarchiformes > Centrarchidae > Micropterus > Micropterus dolomieu. Next base: position 12,485,208 of record NC_060164.1, on the reverse strand, counting down.
TAAAACTGAAAACATAATGGAGACAGCATTTTCAGTGATTTCACAGCTTTTACATTCCCACAGTAACTACAGTTCAATTTTATGTGTTGACTTTCTCAAGAAAGTACAAATATATTGTTGCAAGAGACTTTTCTTTTCGTATTTTCAACTGAAAACGTAATGGAGACAGCATTTTCAATGAACTCAAGGAGAAAATGTTAGCTTAATTGGCAAGCAGATACAATTTGCCAAGGAGGGACAGGTTTCATTTCAGCTGGGAAAATCAATTGTGTCTGGCTACAAATAAGAAGCAGCTTCTGCTTACCTCTGTCTGAAAATAAAAAACATTACTAACCCTAAATGTGCCACGGTTATCATAAACCATGCATGTGTGCAAAGGGAAAGCTTGAGGGTATAGAAAACTGTCAATTAAATACACTAGGGGCCTTAGGATCATTACATTCTTACTTGATCCAGTATGACTAGTAGCTAATGGTGGCTAATGTTAGCAAACTAGATGATGACTTTATGACTGTCAGTTGTCTCATAACTGTCCCTTGCCAATTGCATCTGGGAATTGTTTCAACAGTGGCAAAAATTATGAGAAGAAATGTTGTGTATGGATCAGACATGTTTTTGTTGTGTATGGATCAGACATGTTTTTTTCCTTCCCCTTTGTTGTCTCAGTCTCTCTTTTCTTAAATCTAAAATCAATTACTCTACTTCATCTGGTGTTGAATATTACACTATGCACTGGACAAAAAATAAAATATAACAGTATAACAACAGAAAGAAATGCGGATATGAGGTTAACTGATCCAAATCAATAATTCTGTTTGATCGTTATTTGTCTGAGGGCAAGAAGCAATTTGCCACATTTTAGTCACAGGCTTGCCTTCAATTATTTTGTTTTTCTGTGTTTCTTTTAATAATTGACACATATATCATTACATAAAGATAAATGCTGAACATTTGGACTCATTTCAAACCACATTCAAATCAATGCTGGATTCATTACAGTGGATTGCCTTAATTAGAGACAGATATTTCTTTGGAGCACGATCAGAAAAATACTGGCTTCTCAGAGGATAAGAAAAAACATATCGAGTCAATAAAAATAAAATAAAAGTAAAGCTGCAAGCAGCGTTGGGCAGGCCCTCGTGCCGTGACGCGTGTAGGGGCTTGACGCGGCCGTGCCAGAAGCCCCCTCAATTGTCATGTGTTTTGGACCGGTCACGAAGGACTTAAATGTCATTTCCTATGTCCCCTGGGTGGCACTAGACAACACCCGGTAATTATACACTCACCTAAAGGATTATTAGGAACACCTGTTCAATTTCTCATTAATGCAATTATCTAATCAACCAATCACATGGCATTTTGGATGTGTAAGATACATCCAAAATGTATCTTACACGCTCTCAATGCATTTAGAGGTGTGGTCCTGGTCAAGACAATCTCCTGAACTCCAAAACTGAATGTCAGAATGGGAAAGAAAGGTGATTTAAGCAATTTTGAGCGTGGCATGGTTGTTGGTGCCAGACGGGCCGGTCTGAGTATTTCACAATCTGCTCAGTTACTGGGATTTTCACGCACAACCATTTCTAGGGTTTACAAAGAATGGTGTGAAAAGGGAAAAACATCCAGTATGCGGCAGTCCTGTGGGCGAAAATGCCTTGTTGATGCGAGAGGTCAGAGGAGAATGGGCCGACTGATTCAAGCTGATAGAAGAGCAACTTTGACTTAAATAACCACTAGTTACAACCGAGGTATGCAACAAAGCATTTGTGAACCCACAACACGCACAACCTTGAGGCGGTTGGGCTACAACAGCAGAAGACCCCACCGGGTACCACTCATCTCCACTACAAATAGGAAAAAGAGGCTACAATTTGCGAGAGCTCACCAAAATTGGACAGTTGAAGACTGGAAAAATGTTGCCTGGTCTGATGAGTCTCGATTTCTGTTGAGACATTCAGATGGTAGAGTCAGAATTTGGCGTAAACAGAATGAGAACATGGATCCATCATGCCTTGTTACCACTGTGCAGGCTGGTGGTGGTGGTGTAATGGTGTGGGGGATGTTTTCTTGGCACACTTCAGGCCCCTTAGTGCCAACTGGGCATCGTTTAAATGCCACGGCCTACCTGAGCATTGTTTCTGACCATGTCCATCCCTTTATGGCCACCATGTACCCATCCTCTGATGGCTATTTCCAGCAGGATAATGCACCATGTCACAAAGCTCAAATAATTTCAAATTGGTTTCTTGAACATGACAATGAGTTCACTGTACTAAAATGGCCCCCACAGTCACCAGATCTCAACCCAATAGAGCATCTTTGGGATGTGGTGGAACGGGAGCTTCGTGCCCTGGATGTGCATCCCACAAATCTCCATCAACTGCAAGATGCTATCCTATCAATATGGGCCAACATTTCTAAAGAATGCTTTCAGCACCTTGTTGAATCAATGCCACGTAGAATTAAGGCAGTTCTGAAGGCGAAAGGGGGTCAAACACAGTATTAGTATGGTGTTCCTAATAATCCTTTAGGTGAGTGTATGTTGTGTAGCAGTAGGTGAAGTGTGGACCGCACTGTGAAAATGCCATGTAGCCTAAATCAAAGGATTATTGTCAGAAACAGCTTACTTCCTGTTACCAGTGGGTGGCGCTATCATGTTGAGTGAATGTTTTCATGTAGATGTGTTCAGGATGGGACTGTTATCAACCATGTAAAGTTTGGTCCAGATCTGAGCATGTACACTGAAGTTACAATAACTTCCTGTTTTATGGCAACTGTTGATTTTTGATGCCACGGACACGCCCATCGACGAAAACTCACAGATAGCACAACTTTTCATTGTCAATGCCTTTAGAAGGCACAGCACAAATTTGAAGTCGATCGGATTACTTCTGTGGGACGAGTTTGTTAAAATAGGGAGCCTGTACAGTGAAAAATGGGTTAAAATCGCACTTTCAATTCAAAATGGCTGACTTCCTGTTGAATTTAGGGTATGGGTTCTTGAGGCTTTTTTGTGTGTCTTGATATGATGCATGTCCCCACAAAATTCCCTGCATGTAGGTTGAACGTGGAGCGGGGGCAAATTTTTTCCAATTTTGTTGGTGGCGCTATGGAGCCATTTTGGCTCCACTGTGTTTCACTATGTTTCACTGTTCCCTTGAAAAATGTTGCATTTTAAAATATGTAAATGTAGCTCGGCAAGGACCCTACTATGGTATGGGTGTATAATTGCTACTATGCTATGTAGTGGTTATAAACCGCTCTGCATCATTACTACTGAGATCAAAGCTTTTGCGTCATGGCAGCCCATCTTGAGCCTTATGTGACCAAATTGGTTCACTGTGAAGAGACAGGTTTAATTAGGTCATGATTGGCCTCTGATAATATGTGCCAACTTCTGCATATCATACATGCTGCATAAGATGTTATATCTCCAAGCGCTGAATTCAGAAAGAGCATTTGACAGTACTAAATGGGATTATCTGTGGGAAGCAGTGAAACTTGGGTGGGCTCTGGCTCAGGAGGTAGGGCGGTTTGCCTGTTAACCCTGAATTACCGGTGTGTGAATGTTAGTTTTTGTTTGAGCGCTTCAGCTCAGTGTGTGAATGCAGTGTAAAAATGCTTTGAGTGGTTGGAAAGACTAGAAAGGCGCTACACAAATACAGAGCATTCACACTGGGTATCAATTGTGAAAGTTCACTTGTCTGTATATATATTACCACTTCCTCCCCCATCTGATAACTGGAATAGATTTCACAAGTTCATCTATCCAATTGGTCCAATTATATCATTGCTACTATCGACGCGGCACAACACATCGTTACAGCCTGGCATCTCGATATCTTTATCGAGAATGGTCTGAGGACATTTAACAACATTCGTGTACCTATGACTTACCTGGGTCATCAATTAAGATCATCGCCAAAAGCCTACAGTGATCCGCAGAATAAACCACCGCGTCCTATTTTGAATACACGGTCAAACAAAGGGATTAATATCAGAACTGTATCTACTGTTGTCTGTATCTATCTCTATCTATTCTGTATGTATAAACCTCTGTATATTGAACGGTTATGTGCCAAATACCTCGAACACCTGACCATAACATTTGCAATTGTATAGCTGATACCTCCAAAAATCCTAGTCATCTACAGATCAACCTCAACTTCTTACATCAACTCTATCTCACTCCCAAGAAAAGTTTCTTAATGAAACTATTATGCACTCTGTGCACGGATAGCTCTTGGCTCTTTTATGCACATGTTTTGGACTTGTAAGAATCTATCTCTCCTTTTGAAAATAGTTTGCTCCTTATTGACAAAGAATTTGGATTGTGAAGTGCAATGCACTACCACTGCGTTGCTCTGAATGACTAGTCTTTGCAAAATATATCACAAAATCCAAAATGTATCTTAACAGAGATTTATTTGGGCAGAGCGGGGTCACCATTAGTTCTGTTTTGTTTATTTAATGGTTTCTACACTATTAATATCATCATTTCAATTTGATCACAAAAGGAAAATTCGAGATGTCTCTGGTGGTGCTTACTAATGAGCTGGCACTAGACTAAATTTTGTGTTTCAGTATCAGAGAATTTCCTCAAAGCTAACAGCTAATAGTAAGTGTCACATGTTACGCGTCAGAAATCAAAGCAAATAGATGTGACTTTCTGCCTTTTCCACAGATACTGGATATTAATGAGGGGAAACGGGATTAAACGATAATCAAGTAATGGCTTAAAGCTATAATTTAGGATTTGTTCCTATCAAACTTACTTAGAATTACACGCTCACAAGCATTCACATTTCGCGTTTCAGATGCTTTTTATCCTGAGTTCCTCTAAATGTATACAAAATAACATTACTCCTACTAGTATACAACACCAGGTGCTGGTTTTGCTGTGTGCTTTGTCTTATTATGATTTTCTCGGCTGCCACAGAGGAACACGGGGAGGGAGACTGCAGGGTGGAAATAGACAAGAACAGCTGTGACAGGAATGAAGAATGTAGTATACTTAAAGGATTAGCATCCACTCCAGAGGTCTGCTTTCACTCACTGATAACGGAGATGTTGATGTAGCGGTAAACAAGCAAGTAATAGAATTTGTTTCAAGCCGCCTCATAATTCATTATTGGAAACATGCTGAGATGCCTCTGTTGTTATCAGTCTGCTGGCAGTTTAGATTATCCGGAGGCTAAATGAACATCTGATATTATTTATAGATATCCAAAAGTATTTTTCTGTATTAGAAAATACATCAACTGTGCTGGATAAAATTCAGAATATTTTAAAATTCAGATTTTCTGATGCTGCCCTCACATAGAGCACTTTGCTACATGCTCAGCTTTGTTCCATTTTCTATTCACTCATTACAACAGCTTCACCATACAATGTGAGTTGCTAACAGACCTTTGCTAAAATAAAAATGCTCTCTTGTATATTTTATTTTAACACAATGAGGAAATTGCCACCGTCCCCGGCAGAGAAAAATAACACACAAATTCTTGACTCTTTTGTTGTTGTTTATTCACCATGGCAACATTTATTTTCTCAAAAGGCTTTTGTGTTCCCTGTCCAGTCAATACAATCATCTCCACCTCTCTCTTATTTTTTTTTTGGAGCTCAGTCTGCCAAGTCTCAGGAAACACAACTTTTGTCATTCATGGAGATGAAGTGAATTTATTTCGGAAACTGTGGAAAAGTTAACTTTTCCACAACAGAGCTGTGTTGCTTGTAGCGCCCAGCGTGAACATTGTTACTGGTGCCCAGCAGGCTGACTGCTGTCTGCAAGCTATTTGTGGCTATAATGTGTCTATAAAAGGAAATCTGCAGGGCGATACACACACCAACAGCAATACACTTTGAACTCCACGGGACGGGCTGAAAAGTGCGCATCTTGCTTTCCGTATCAGCTTTAATCGACATCTGAAGTCTTGAGTGTTTATCCGAAGCCTGGACACAAGCAACACTTTTGGATGGAGAGGAATTTGAAGCAGAAATGGAAAATTTAAATAAGAGTCTGGGGAAGGTAGGAGATAATAGTTTGATAACAGATACCTTCTTCTGAAAATGTGGGTATTTGTTGTAAGGCTGACTATCACTGACCTACCTTTGCTTTCCTCTGACCTTTGTAATTACAATGGTTCAGGGTTTAAATCCTATTTTGAGATCATAGTATTTGATCAAAGCTAATAGTATTTGGAAAACAAGAATTTGGTTTTAATCCATCAACACTACCCCCCCCCCCCCCCCCCCCCCCCCCCCCCCCCCCCCCCCCCCCCCCCCCCCCCCCCCTCCGCCCTTTACCACCTCCAGGCTTTCACACATAAACACATATCCACAGTATATACTCAGACGCAGCTACTTGATACTTATCTCCTGTTATTTCCTGTCACTGTAGGATGAATAACAGTTACCAAACAGCTTCCAGATGAATTTCAAAATGTATATGTTAATGTATATATTTTATGTTATGTTTTATGTTGTTTTCCTTGTGTCTGAGACTTGGCATCATAACATTTGTTTATAATCTGGAGCGATGTGCCCAGTAGCAGCTGGCAGTGGGCTATATTTGTACACCCTATCTACTCTGGAGGGAGGGGTTGTGTGTTTGCCTGTAATTAAACTTTTTACTCAGTGATACGCCCAACTGTTTATGCTTTTACTGTGGCACAATGCAACCTATACTCAGATATACATTTAAACATCTATGGAGCTGAAAAGTTTCAGATTTACAGCAGTAATTGTGCTCTTATTCTGCGAAGGAATAGCTCAAATGAGCATCATCTGTGGAAAACACAGATGCGTGAGTACGTGAAAAATTAGTGTATAACTTTTGGAAAGTCTCAAAAGGGCTGCTTAAAGTTGAACTTGTGTTTTATATAAGCTGCTTCTACAAAAGAAGCATTAATAAACCCATATAAAGCCACAAGTTGAGCAAAATGTTTTTTTTGGAATGCATAACAATGGACGTATAACACACAACCTATATCACAAGGAATAATGTCTATTGCAATCATTCAGTATATTTTTCCTTAAAATGTATTTGTAACTTGTCTGTTTGGTCACTGTTCATGAGTGTCCCTTTAAAAACCCCCACGGAGGGTGGTCTGCTTCAGAAAATGATTTAGCACTGCTTGTATTCAGTCTTTGGGACTGGTCCGAAATACCACAAGAAATAACTGAGTGAGAGCATGCACACAGCGAGGCGACATGTAGCACAGTGAACCAGTGGTGGTTGGAAACGTGATCTATGAGGACAGCGTGACCCTGGCAACACTCAGGCGCAATGAAACATTCAAGAAGGCTCCGATGTGCAAGTAGGAAATGAAAATCACTTTAACCTTTCACAGTATAAACTTACTCTGCTGTGACTACAGAGGACACGCAAACAAGGAGGTTACATAATGAGTATAGGTCGCATTGTGCCACAGTGCCACAGCATAAACAAGTTTATAAGATGGCACATGTTTATTTTAGTCAAGGTATTTGTTCTGTTCCTTTATTTATAGCTTGATTTCAGATACGCTGGTATCTCCAATATAAATATCTTGGCCCTCAAAATGACAAGTGAACCTCTTCAGGCTCAGGAACTAGGTATATTGGCGCAAAGAGCATGGGTGGCATGGGTTTAAGGAAAGTGGTAAAGGAAGTACTCAGATGCTTGACTTAAGTAATACCACAATGTAAAAATACTCCATTACAAGTAATGGTCCTGTATTAAAAATGTTAATGGTCAATGTACTGAACATATTATTAAAAGTAAAACTGTTCATTATACAGGCAGAGTGGCCCATGTCAGAAAGGTCATAGAAATAAGTCTAGAAATGCTAAAGAATGTAAACTGTAGAGAAGTCAAAACACCTTGACATTATGATTTTGAGGCAAGGTAACATCTGGTGCTGCAGTTATTTGAATGCCTGACTGGATGCAACTTCTCTAGTTTGTATTGCCAGTTCTTAAACACGTGGACATCAGAGGCCTTTATTTGTTGTGACTGACCTTCCTATTGACTCTTATGTTCACGTTGTTTGCCCTCTGAACTGACAAAAACATCTCTCCTATACTAGAAGGCCTTTCTTTGTTGTGACTGACCTCCCTATTGACGCTTATGTTCATGTTGATTGCCGTCTAAAGTGACAAAAACATCTCTCCTATCCTAGGAGGCCTTTCTTTGCTATGAATGACCTTCCTATGGACTCTCATGTTCATGCTGATTGCCCTGTGAATAGACTATAAACACTTAAACTACTGAATATACATCAGTCAGATGAATCCTGGCTTTAAAAGATGTGCTGAAACCTTGATCTGTAGAATTTAAAATTAAAATGGTGAGTGTGTGGCTTTCTAGCTTTGCTTTTTATATCAATCTCACTAGAATGTGCTTATTTCTTTAGTGATTTAGCAGATAAGACCTAAACATCATTTCACAAGTATTACGCATTTATAAATCATATCCTGCAGATCTGTAGCTGCTTCATACAATATATCTGGACACATTAACATGCCTCTTTAAAATGTAGTTTAAAACCATTCAGAAACTTGCCTTTATGTGTGAGAGCAGCAGTGCTTCCAACAGACAAAACCATCCTCCAATATTTAAAATATAATGTAGTGCTCGTGGGTGGTCCCAGTCTATGAAATACTGCTTTGACTAATTCCGAGAAAGAGAACAATAGACATAAAATCAGACTCAAAAGATGTCAGTAGAAATGGATGTCCTGCTGGCAGTTTTTTTGAAAAGCTTGTTCTTGAAGAACAAAATAAATACATTTAATTCCATCCAACCAGGAGGCTGCACAGACCACTACATAGAAAATTGTAATTGTAATTGTAAAATTTTTTTTTTTCCTCAGATGAACTATCGTATTTCGGTAGATACCAATGTAACTTGGCACATTTTTGAAACGGAAGTTGTCTTCAAGTGCAGTCGAGCAATTCTTGGAAAACAGCATGTGATGCACAAAGAAAGAAATGATCAAACACTGCTCTGAAAACGATCCCAGCAGGAGTCACAGTGTGTTGTTCAAATAATGAACGCAACTTTACATTTTAAAACGGAGTTCTGAGAAATCCTGCTTTGTGAACGTCTTGGTAATCGTTTTTGTTTTTCCGCTTCCTTTGATCACCTTCCCATATTTAACCTGCCACACATTATTATCTGAACCGGGCCGGTTGGTTGAACTTGAGTCTGCAGTGAAATTGTGAGATGAAAGATGAAACAACCTAATATGCTAATTCACTGACTGTGTCTACGGATTATGTGTAATCCAAGTATCTGCTAAAATAGCCTCCACTGATTAGTGAAGGAAGTTTAACTGCCCTCCAGTTCGCATTTTACAGATGACCCAACATCTCTGTGGAGAGAAGATGTGTGATTAGTAAACAGCTGAAGTACTTTTCAAGAGTGTGTGCTTTGATTGCTTTGGTGGGAATAAATAGGAAATGTTTTCACACATCCACACTATGAAATGCCATTGGTTTATGCTGTCTTTCACATATGAGAGCTTTTATCCACCACAATTTGCAGTTCCACCTCTTCATACATTTTCAGCATGGGTCGCCCCTGGTGAAAATCAACCCATTAAAGCTGATAGTGTGAGTGCTGTGGTGCAGACAATACAGAGGTTTCACAGTATGGACCTGCTTGTACCAGAGGTTATGATGTCAACACCAAAAGAGGTTTGACACAAGCCCCTTTTCAGTTTCACGGAAGACACCGCATATCTGTTTGGCAAGGAGGACACTAATCTTGGATAACATGTTTCGTGAGACCTGTTTGGATTTTAAAAATGTCATGGGCCAAATCCAGGGTGCTAAAAGCTAGTCATCAATTTGGCAGTCAGGAGTTGCTGCAGGTTAAGCAGAAAGATGGGTTAAAAAACATAACGCTACTAGCAATGCCTTGTCACCTGCAATCAGAGCCTTCACTGTAAAGTATGGTGGTCAAAATTGTTGCAAAAGCAATAAAAGCCGGTCATGAAGCAAGATGCTACAGTAAATAGGCTGTGATTCTACATTCATTGCAGAAACCAGATGCAAACAGTAGGATTGTGGCAAAAATCAATGCACAATCAATTTTGTACAATGCCTAAAGAAAATAGTTCAACATTTTGGGAACTGCGTTTATTTGCTTTCTTGCCGAGGGATATGAGATTATGCCTCACTCATCTTTGTCTGCTTCCTCCTGTTTCCAATCTTTATACTAAGTTTAACTAAATGGCTGCTGGCTGTAACTGTCATGTGTGTAACCATATACACGCGAGAGTGATATCTCTATCTAGAGCTCTCGGCAAGAAAGCGAGTAAGCGTATTTCCCCAAATGTACTTTAACAAGGCAACAAAACATACTATATGTTGGATGTTTACCTTAATACATGTCCTGCTTTATCACTGCTGTGTTGCCTCTGTAAACAGACCAGTGCTTTGCTAACATAGTACCCACAGCATTAGTATCTGTTCTGTATGCACAAACAGTGTAAGTTGTGACAAGTGCAAAGTTGCTTATTAATGACAAAGGAGGTCTCTGTGTCCTCCAGCTTGGATTCCAGGAGTGGCTTTGCTGAATCTGCTGGGCCAGTTTGTGACCCAATACTGAGTCCACTGCCTCAGTCCACTTTGTTATTTTGTGTTTTCCTCAGCTGTTTGTGTTGTGGTCATTGATTTTCTGAAAATCCCGTTTGATTTTCTTAAAATATTTCCAAATCATTTAGCTGTGTCATGAGTCCAAAGTTCAACCTGACGCGGCAAAACACCCTCTCTTGCTGTGGTTGGCCCAGCCAGTCTCCACTGTTCTTCCTTTTTAAAAGTTTTGGTTCTCCTGGATCGATGCAGACACAGTAGTGAAATGGTGGTTACTGCTGTCCTCTTGTGCTTGTTTTAGTGGTCCATTATTATGATGTGACAACATGCGACAGCATAGCCAGAGACATTGCATTTAGTATCACCTCCTACGCAGTGCTCCCAAATCAGGCAGAGAACAGAGGGAACTGAAGTACACCCTATGACAATGGCTACATGTTAAGTTGTGGGTTGTTAAATTCCCACAGTGGAAAAGACCCACAGATTTCAAAGCTGTTCAAGTTTTAGTCATCATGTCATTATTTTAACACGAAGGAGCATCTTTGCCTTATGGAGACGAGAGCATGAGCCAATTTAATTGCAACTCATTACTCCTCATTGAGTGTGTGTGTGTCAAGGCTTTGAGCTGCAGGGTGCTAAACTGCATAATCTGTGTACACATGTGATGATGGCTCATTAGTGGCGGGGTATAGTTACACAACCCTGTGAAGCAGAGAGAAATAAAACATTCTGAACTCTGAAAATCAGTGGTATTCAGCTGCGAGACGAAGACATGCTGAGAGTGACTGAAACATAGATTTTATGGATAGGCTGACTTGATCCTTTAAATTAACTTTGGGAAGAAGTCCCGATATGCTTGACTCATCATTTACTGTAAGCATTTGTGCTTGACAGGGAAATTACTGGGAAAGTTTTATCAAGAGCTAGTAACATGTCGACGAATTATTCCTCTCGTCTCTATTTTACAGGTTTCAATAGGAGTGCTGTCTAAGCCTTCTAGTTTCACCTTTGTGCCAGTGGTGCGGAAATTACCAATTGAAAGCATTATTACTGAGAAGGACAGATCTGGAGCTCTGACAGGAAAACCAAAGAAGGTACAGGAGCATCAGAAGATTGAAAAGTGACATTATCACCAACTATCTGTAACATGATTAATGCTTTTACTACAAGGCATTTATCAAAAAACATGTCCTGACTTATTCATGTTAATTTAGCTAATTTACTTTTCTGTGTTTTGCCACCTGGTCTCTGTGTTTGCTTTACTTTACATCACTCTCTGTCTCTGACTCCTCACTAATCAAAACTTCCTCAAGTTCATCACAAACGTTGTTGGTAATGTCGTTTTTGAGCCTGCAGCCTCGTGTTACTAAATGTTAAAGATAACCAGTTAAATTGCACCCAGAATGTCCCTGTTTAAGAACAACAGTGTATGAACATGACAGCTTTCTTCTTATACCATACATGATGTGACAGGTCTTCCTTTCTGTTCCACACTCTCCATTTATTCTCAAAATGACATTATTCAGACTAAGTAGCCTTGACTTATATTAATTTTTATTTATTCATTTAATAATAATTAAAACAGTAGAGACAAAATATCGTGAACAATCTGCATGTGAGTGTGCAGAAACTCTTAATAAGGATTATAGACAACATGATGAGGATGAAGAGGTCCATGAGCCAGAAAATCTGATTCTGCAACCTTAAGGCCTTTTTGAATGAGTCCGTTTTCTAGTGATTGATCATGTCAGTGATTTAAGGATTAAATTACACACCTCTGCTTCCGGGGAAGACTCAGTCTCACTCTTACCAGCTGCAATTACATCCACAACTTTCTTCTCAGACAGTGAAACAGCTCTCAGTGTGACTCATCTTATCACAAAATACGCAAAAACGCAAGCTGTACTCATGTCTTCTTTTGGGAATGTATATTTGTAAGTATTAAAATTTTAGTTATACGCTTGATGCTGCAAATGCGAAATGTTAAATTGTCTTGTTATATATTTCGTCATATATGGTTTCCACAAAAGTTTTTACACTGTAATGGGAATAAAAAATCATTGATTGATATGTGATGTGACATCATCCACTTATTTGATGTATTCCAGGAGCCTGATTCACACAGCGCACATCAATATCAACTATGTATATTCTTGAACAACACCAACGACACCAAAGATTTACTTTTTCTTTCATGTAAGAGATTTTTTTAGCACACAAGCTACAAATGTTTACCCAGCACCAACATCACAGCAACACCACCGCTCTGGGTGCCTCGGGACAGCCGACTGCTGCCTGAAGTCAGCTCACTGGCTGCCTGTATGATACTTCAAAGGTTCTCTCACTAGGGGGTGGGGGTTGGCACCATAAGTTTCTCAACTTCCCCCACTGCTATTACCTAAAGGAGTCGCGGCCCTTCATGTTATTAACCATCATATGACTATTTAGCGGAAAACCTCTGAGTTGCCCTGTGTTTTAGCTTGCATGAGGTATCGTAGCCTACATACACAATATTAGATGGTGTGTCATGTGCTCTATAAGTAGCAGAGGGGGAAGAAGTACTTAGATCCTCTACTTATGCTAACGTAGCAATCCCACCATTTAAATTCTGCATCCTGCATTCAAACGTTTACAGTATCAAAAGTAAAAGTGCAGAATGGTCCCTTATATCACTATTTTATAGTGTTGTGTTGGTTGAGCTGGAGCCACATTTATCTACTTTATATAGCAACTGGGATTTTCAACCACAAAACGCAACAATAGTATTTCCAAAACTATTCCTTTAACACACTATTTATCTTTAAACCATCTTACACAACATCCAGAATCCTTTGCCTTATCTGAAAATGCATTCAGTGCGGTCAGATTTGAGAAATTTCTGTTAGTTTGTGTTGGTTTGAAAGCTGCCAGACACTGACGTATGTTGGTAAAGTCTCTTCATGATTACAGAAGTACAAATTTTTATAGTAAATCACATTATTGTACATGTAGTACTTATGTGTTTACGTAATGTGCAAGGGTGGCCATACCATGCTAACAGAGCATGTTCACCTGAGGTGTCTGTTTTCAGAGTCAAACTAGGTGAGAACACGTCTATTTGTGAGCATCAGACACTTCCAACACTGCACATAATCTGTGTTTGTGTGTCTTATCTCACTTCTTGCAGTTGGACTACACAGTAACCTATTTCTCCTCTCATGCACTCACGTGGAGCAGACTTGTGGCACAAGGTCAATTTTTTTCCTTTCTCACACAGTTTCTTGTTCTGCACACACACTCATATGTTTATCGGGAGAGCGTAAAAAATAGGCTTAGTAATCCCAAAATATAGTTAACAGCCCTTTGCAGCTTAGAGTGAGTGACATCTTGTCATACTTTCACATGACAGATACTTCCTGTGGTGAAACAGCTTCTACATTGAGATATCAGTGTGAAGAATTAAAGGATTACCTGTGAGACAGTCGACAGCTCATTAATCCAACACTGATTTAGAGAAGCCTGCACTTCTCAACATGTCCTAATCAAAAGAAAGGAATTGCATATGTGCCCTTTGGTACTTCATATTATTAAGTGAGACCTCAGTGCTCATTATCAGTTTGAATTGAGTGGCCACCATTCATTTGAAATATGAGGTTGCTACTACAACACAATACTCTGAGCATCCGCACCTAATTATCTCTTTAAATGTAACCAGAATAAATTAAGTAAAATGTGTTTATCTTAATTCGTCAAGAACTACCGTGCACCAAATGTGATAAAATGAAGTGAAAATATTGAATTCCTATATAATTCCTAAACGTCTATAATTGTTCACCTTTGCATACTCTGACTGCAATTTTAAACCAACAGATTTAAATTTTATGTGTTATGTGTTGTCTGAGTCATGATGGTATCATGATACAGTACATTCAGTCCTAAGACATGTCAGTTGGTTTACGCTTGAAAAACTCCCAGTGACTCACTCTGCATTTAATTTCAGTTCTAAATATAACTGCTTTTTGACAAACAGTAAGTGATGATATTATTGACATAAGCTGCCATTTATGTTAAATACAGTCCCAGGAATAAGTGTCATTCTGGCAGCCTTTAATTTGTTTGATTACTGCTTATCTACAGTAAGATGAAAGAACAGTGAGGGAATTATTTTATCGATTCAGAACACTGAAGATTGTCATTACCATCAATGTGGGAGTTCATGTCATGTGACATGTCAAGCAGTCACCCTTTTTTAGCTCCACACACATATTATCCTAGAATATTCTTTTAACTCGAGTCCTTGCATATTTTCATATTTGAATCATGTCCTATAGAATATACAGTAATTGTCTGCATTCATGTTTTGGTCAATTAATATGCAGCCACACCAGTTTACATAAGTTTCGGTTCAAATGTTATTTTTCTATTTATTATTAAGTTATTTATCTGGGAAGCATTGCCAATAAAGTCTGTTCTCACCAGGGAAATTGTACACCAAGTGTAGAGAAAGTAAATTATGTTGCTGCAAAATCCATGTAACCAAATGCTACTCTAGTATGTGATGTAATTTACACACTAGTTAAGTATAAAGCTAGAGCCAGCAGGCAACTAACTTTGACCCTATTTCCCCACGTTTTTGTGTATAATTGGGATAACATTCTTTAAAATTGGTCCAGTATTGAGCAGCGAGACAGGGCTGCAACGTAATCCTTGCAGGCACTTTCGAACCCTCAATGTACGTCCTTTGCCACTGACAGGCTCAGATTGTTACTGTAAGTGTCTAGCTGTTTCCAGTCTTTATGCTAGCTAGGCTAACCAGCTGATTGCTGTAGCTTTGTATTTAAAGCTGGGGTAGGCAATTTATTTCAGAAGAATTTTTCACATCCCGACAGCAATCAATAAATCAAATACACTGACACAAAAACAAAAACAATCCGTTATCTGTGGCTGTCGCAGGACAGTAATTAGCACAGCCAAGCATTTCATTCAGGCCGACCTGCCTGTCTACCGGCCTGTCTACCTGCACACACTCTGTCCATGCACTCACTGCGCATGAAAATTGCTACCTTTTGCAGTACTTCCACTTCACTACATTTCACAGCATTTTGAGCACCTTTTATCATGCAGAAAAAAATGCTTTTCAGCTTTAATCCATTTTCTTTTATTGGTTTTAAGACACATGAAATCCTCAAATCTTCACTTGTATTTGATTGACTTTAATGAATTTGGGACCTGGAGAAGCTAGGGTTAAATGTGTATTGCTCAGCCAGGAAGGCCCCACAAACAAAAACACAGCATAGCTGAAAGTTGTTTTAGCCTCTTAGCAGTGATTAGAACCCTTTAGGGGAGAGGTTTAGGTACATGGTTGGCTGAAGTGTCTTAGTTTGACACATGACACCTGTGTTTGCATGCTGTCTCGTGCCAAAAGTCAGTGTTGGTTTTCACTAACTTTCCCAATCGTCAAAGAAGCACTTTTGGTTGCCTAAATGTAACTTTAATTTGGATGACATGCTGACTAGCAAAATTTAACTCCTGTTTGAAGAATTTCAGAATGTTGGCAACTTCCATTGGTGACTGAAAAAAGACACTGTGCTAGACAGTAACACTTGGCGATATAAATACTTGTGTATCTATACAAAACAAAAATACAACTAGATAAATGTAGCAACAATGGCTTACTACCGTTTGGACTCATTGCTAAACAAACTCATTTGAGAAAACGTCTTGCTTATTTACTTTGTGTTATTTCTGACACTTCAACCTTTAAAGCTGTTTGTGTGTACACAGGCTTCCCCTAAGTAGTTCAGTTCTGCACATGAGTCATGTACTACACTAATGTTAGCAGGACATGTGCGTGTACATGTGAATTATATGTGTGGGGCATGTGGTGTGGTGAAACCAAGCACACCCCTGAGCACAGAGAGGCTCGCTGAAGTTCACCTCGGGGTTTTCTCAGGTTTCACTTGCTCAGTTCCTCCTAAACATTTGCTTCATTTTCTCCTGTCAGAACGTAGCTGTGCTCCATGAGGAGATAGCCAAGGAGACCATGTCGGACAGGGAGATTTTCAAAGCAGAGAAAGTCTTTATCAAAGACTCTGTGGAGGGAGAAGCAGGAAACGTAATCCAACCAGGGACACAACATCAAGTAAGTACAACACGAGCGATCTTAATGTCATGTGGAAACTGTGACAAATAGATTTGACATATTATAATATACATATGTGTGTGCGTGTGTAATACTGTATATCTGGGTATATATGCAGTGCAAATACACAGTTACATACATGTTGACATAATGAATAATAAAGCATTGTGAGTTAAAGAGTTAAGTGAGTTTAAAAATGATTTTACTGTCCAAGGTGGACATTTATTACCTTTCAAATCGGACAGTTTAATTAGAATATTTCATTCATATGGTCTGCTATATAACTGGTCTATTTAGTTTGCAGTGTCAGATAGTGGCTTTATCAAAGTACTTTCTTCTTCTCTGCACAAATTAGATGCTTCTGACAGAACCTTGTTATAAACTTTAATTTGCCGTTCCAACTTTTTGGTCACTCTGACTTTCAAGAATTTGAAGGGAAAGTCAATCACAGTTTAGTAGCCACTAACTGAAAACTGTTTTGTTTTTCAGTTAAAGTCTTCTTCTGATCACGTGAGCCTCTCTCAAACCCAAGCCTCTCCTTCAGTCAGTGCTCAGTCTGAAAATATGCCCAACCACGTAGCTGCCGGGAAAACCTCTATGGAAACAGCTGTTGATAAACACAGGGGCATTTCCCAGCGACAGTGTCATGGTACCTCTGGACTTGGTGAGGTTAGCTCGGGTTTCTTTACAAATAGGGCGTCTATATCAGAAGACAGAAAGAGCTCCACAAGCTCCACAGATCTGTTCCCCACCCCAGCTTCATCCAGAGAGTCCATTCTCTCAGACGGCTCAGACAAAGAGAAGTACTGGTCAGCTGTGCAGCTCTCCTCTGTGACCTCTCCTGCCTCTTTCAGCCGCACTGTTTCTCCCTGCTCATCTGTCCTCTCTGGCATCTTCTCCCCTACTGTCGTCCAGATAAAGAGGCATATTCTCGCTCCTGGCTCTAGTCTGGTTCAGACCCCTCAAACCTGTTTCTCATCATGCGAGAGCCTGTCCTCCTCTGTCTGTCCCCAGTCCCCCCCTCCCCGGCACCGGCCTCCCCTCACCCGACTGTCCCTCCTCACTGCTATCCTCAGAAAAGGCCGTCTTCCTGTTCTTTCCTCTGCGCTGCAGAGGCCTTACACCCCCTGCTGGCCTGTCAACCCCGTGACCCTGTCCTTCTGTAACGCGTGCTCAGCAGCCTCCAGCGTTGCCTCCATTCCCCTGGAGTTTTCTTCTCGGTTCTCCTCATCAGCGTCTATAGGTAGTCAGCGCCACGCTCACAGGGAGCCTAATAGATGCATCACTGCTCCACCACCTATTCAGTCAAATGAGCTCAGCGGAGCATGCACTCAAACTCAAACTCAAGAGAAAAGATGCTCAGAGCAAATTCGTTCGAGCAGTGCGCCTAGATGGGAGCAGGTTATTTCACCACCACCTGGGAGGAGCAGCACACTACCCCGAGCACCACTGCCTCTGTTTTGCTCAAACTTCAAATCTGTTTCTCCACTAAAGCATCAAGAAATAGACTATGGGACTTCCAAAAAACTGCAACGCACACACCCCTCCATTTCTAAGCCCCCTGAGCTGAAGCCCAGCAACACTCACATGTACCTCAAGAGCCACGAGGATAATAAACTCATCTCCCCGTCCCCCAAACTTATTAATGAGCAAGAGACCTCTGCGCCCCGGAATTTGAGTCGCCTGCCAAATTCATCCCTCTCAAGGCTTCACTGGCTTTCTCAACAGCTGAGATCTGCGCCTGTCAGCCCTCCTCGGCTTCAGCCTTCTCAGTCACGCTCACCCGGTGTCACACACGCACACATCGCATCACCTCTCCCTCCTTTACAAAACACCACGGGAAGATGTGAGTCAGAGAGTAGCTGCCCTGATTCCCAAAGTGCCACATCATCTGAAGGTTATCACAGAGCTTACGGCCTGTCTCCTTCCCGCTACACACACATGGTTTCCCCCGCGTGGCCGTCACCCACCAGCTCCCCCACACCTACGCCCTCTCCTGCTCCACCAATCAGAGACCTCACCCCTTCCCCTTCTCGCTCCCTGCGCTCCACGCCCTCCCCAAGGCCGGGGAGTGGAATATCAGACTGCAGCGACAGGGAGGGTAAAAAAAGAAAGGTAGCCTCTCTGCTTGCCATGCATGACTTCTTTAAACTGAGGGTATTATTTAATATGTTCCCTGTGACTTGCTGTTCTCCCATGCTATGTAGTTAAAAACAAATTTCCCTAACTTGATAGCTAGATATCAAGTGTGGAGCTGCTTTTAGATTTCTATTTGTCTTTGCCATATCATCTTATTGATGTTTTTAAGGTCTTTACTTTGCCAGAGATTTGCACATTGCTAGATTTGCATGATTGACATACCTGAAACGTCACATGTCAAATCCAGAGGGAACCCATCATCGTTAGATCAATGCAGAAACTGTGGTTTCTAGGCCAGACATATGGCTTGAAGTTAAGTAACACCACACTAATAAAATATGATTAAATAATTTAAATATAAGTTGATGTGGGACACAGTCATCTAGTTGTCAGTGTGGAAAATACTTTTTGGGGTTCTTTTTATAGTCAGTCAAATGAACCATATGAGCAGCAACAAGGCGATGCTGCGAAAGCAGACGAACACACTTAATTACTGTTCTTGCCCTCGGGGGTCTTAAGTGTGGCTGTTTTGCATGATTGCCTGCAGCAGTGAGAGATAAAGCATGCCTAAAGAAATGTAAAACACATATGATGAATTTCCACGAGACATTCCACAAAGTGCAGAAATTTGAATTGTAAATTCACTTACCTTCACTGTCTGCTTTTCTCTCTCGCTCTCTCTCTATAACTCTAGACACACAAGATTAAGTTAAGCTACAAATCGCTTGCTGCAATTCCCACAAACACCCTTCTGTTGGATCAGCAGGTGAGTTAATTTATATGACTCTAATCCTACAAATTAATGTTGTTATCCTGGTAAATATCCAGCCATATGGTGGAGCCGGTGTTGTGCAAGTTCACACTTCACAAGAGCCAGCTTCAGCAGTACCTGTAGTTGTGTCTGAATTGCCACTTGCGCAAACCATGCTCAGTGACAGCATGCTTGTTGCCGTAAACTCTCACGGGACTTGGCAACGCTTGTGTTCATTAGTTGCTAACGGATATGTGCAGTTCAGAGAACGAATGGGAATAAACTCATAAGCTATACATTTGAAATAAAAAAAGAAGGTTTTTTTCTATAATAAAGATAAATCTTAAGTCACCAGTCATCCGGCTTTATTGAGAATTACATTTTTATTTGTAATGCAAATTTAACAAGTAGTTAGGCAGCAAATGACAGAAAACTCATTTCATTTTACAGGCTATAGATAACGCACCTGAAAGAATGTCTGTTTAAACCTCATTAAAGGTCAAACCAGGCTCTAAGAGACAGAAAGACATGGCACTGCAGTGTGACACAGCTGCAGAGGAGGGAGAGTTGTCTGTGAAGAATACAGAGTGGATGAATATCAATTGTCTGGAGGACATTGTTATGTTGTCTAAGACTACTGTATAATCACTCAAAGAAAGCAGCAGTCTTGGCACGGAGCTCCATGTGTTCACTCTGCTTTGCATTCACAGACCATAGATGAGCAGGTAGAGAGAGACGAGAATCCGTGTGACAGGTTGGACAGAGATGTTGACACCCACACTGAGGTATTCCTGCACACAGCACTGCTGCTTTTCTCTGCACACTTCACATGACAGACCGGTAACATCAATCATTTGTTACTTTCTGCAGATGTGCTCACCGGCTCAGCTGCGGCAACAGTCAGAGGAACTTTATGCAGTTATTGATGAGCTATTGGCAAATTCTATTCCAGCAGTGAGTTCGCTTAATTATATCATATAAAATTTAACACATGCAAATATTGTAAGTGATTTAATGTGTTTATTTTTACAACCTTTAAGTGCAAAACATCACGGTCGCTGCAGCCCTCCAGGTCATCGACTCCCAACGCTGGTGCGCAGGTGAAGTGTGTTTCTTATTAGTCAGGATAGACTTAATTTGAGTGAATGATATGAATGAATATGAATATGAGAAATGTGAATCCCATCGTGATTATGTGATATTAAAGGGGGCGGTGAAGCTATAGTTGTATAGAAAACAATGGAGTCTAGAGACAAATTGCTGAAGATCTGTATGTGATGAGTACTTCTGCTGAGTACACAACAAAAATACAATCTCACGTAAAAAATATCACAGGACAGGTCAAATGAAAAATGGCTACAATAAACAATGTAATAAAACTTTGTTAGTTTAGAAACGGACTTAAAGATAAAATAAATTGTTTTGGGTAAAAATATAGAACATATAATTATTTTTTCATCTGCATGGTGTTGAGAGAAGTTCGATGTGACAGTAAGACTGACACATTTATTGTTGCTGGACTTCATGCCTGACAATGTAGAAAATGTCAGAGCTCTCACACACAGAGTTCAGGCGTCATCTTGATTCTACTTAAGTCTGTAATTTCATTAAATTATTTTCAGTAAATAACAAATGAGCAAAAAATGTTATCTGTTCACTCAAGGACTGTTTCTTGCAACAAACCGTTTATACAACAATGTGAGCATCAGAACAGTTCTTTGCTTAATTAAAATTAATTAAAATTAAAATTAATTGAATTAAAAAAACATTCTCAAAAGTGAGATAAAATAGAATGCAAAACCGCAGTAACCTTTAAGCTCTGTACTTTGTACTGAAACACAAACTGGAAGTAAGATAAAAGTGAATTCTGACTGTTTAATAATCAACACAGGGGGAAAAGATTATTCATCAAAGGACCCAGTTCAAACAGGACCCAAGTCTGTGCAAAGAGGACTAAGTTCAAACTGTCATCCCAAGTCTGTGGTGTGAATTTAGATGCTTGTCCAAGATCAAGAGTAGCGTGATAACAATTACAGGTGAGGAAAAGGGGGCACAAATGCTGCACGAGGAAAGAAAACGTAACTCCACAACATAATAAATAAAAATGCAGTTTCTTATTATCTTGCTTTTTAACATAACAAAACACACAAAAAAGTGTCCAAAGTTCAGACATATTCAGCAAGTCCATGAATTGTGTCCTCCAAGGATTTCTTTTCATCTTCTTCCTTTCTGTCATTTCTTGAAGCGTTACATATTTGAAATGCTGTATGAGTCATTTTCAGATGAATGCTTTCCATTTTCCCACCAGATGAGGTTTGTCTCTCTGTTGTAACTCTGTTGTTTTGTTTCAGTTCATTCTTTTGCTTCTTTTTCACTTTCAGCAAAATAACTCATCACTTCCAAAATCCTTGGGGCGTGAAACCAAATATGTGAGTAAGTCGGGCAGTTTCGTCTGTTGAATTAAAGGCATTTTGCAGGATTTTATCCCCACAGGAACAAAGGGAAGGGACAACCCTCCACTGACAACATGTGTATAATAACCTTCAGACAAATTCACAAAACTGACAAGCCAACATTTTATCATTTGTAAACACTTGCGCTTGCATTGCGTTTTTATTGTGTGTTACAGAGACCCCTGAAAGTTATGAAAGGAATATTTAATGCTTGCCGGCACAAACAAAGATTTGCTTTTTGGAGGGTTTCATAGGGCAAATATATATTTGTCTCACTTTTCATACACACATTTATTTGGATTACAAATTTGGTTATTATCATACTTTTATGTTAACATAAAACCTGCTGTGCGTTAAGTGCTTTTCTTTTATCTGTATAACAGTTTTGTGAAAGACACTAATAAATATGTTTCCTTCCAAATGGTTTATTTAGGCATCTTTAAGCAGCTTGCACCCATCTACTGGCATGAAAAGAAACCTTATCAGCCCCAAAAAGGTAAACATTCAATTATTTAATCAAGTTTAGGCTCCTGCTGCAACTTCTGTTACACTGGTAATGTAATGTGTTTTGGAAAGCTACTTTTAGACTTACAGTGGGTACGGAAAGTATTCAGACCCCTTTAAATTTTTCACTCTGTTTCATTGCAGCCATTTTCCAAAAATCAAAAAAGTTCATTTTATTTCTCAGTAATGTACACTCAGCACCCCATCTTGACAGAAAAAAACAGAAATGTAGAAATTTTTGCAAATTTATTAAAAAAGAAAAACTGAAATATCACATGGTCATAAGTATTCAGACCCTTTGCTCAGTATTTAGTAGAAGCACCCTTTTGATCTAATACAGCCATGAGTCGTTTTGGGAAAGATGCAACAAGTTTTTCACATCTGGATTTGGGTATCCTCTGCCATTCCTCCTTGCAGATCCTCTCCAGTTCTGTCAGGTTGGATGGTAAACGTTGGTGGACAGCCATTTT
>NC_060164.1:12457043-12462089 GCF_021292245.1 Micropterus dolomieu | reverse complement strand
CTATCTTGGTCTCATCAGACCAGAGGATCTTATTTATCACCATCTTGGAGTCCTTCAGGTGTTTTTTAGCAAACTCCATGCGGGCTTTCATGTGTCTTGCACTGAGGAGAGGCTTCCGTCGGGCCACTCTGCCATAAAGCCCCGACTGGTGGATTGCTGCAGTGATGGTTGACTTACTACAACTTTCTCCCATCTCCCGACTGCATCTCTGGAGCTCAGCCACAGTGACCTTTGGGTTCTTCTTTACCTCTCTCACCAAGGCTCTTCTCCCCCGATAGCTCAGTTTGGCCGGACGGCCAGCTCTAGGAAGGGTTCTGGTCGTCCCAAACGTCTTCCATTTGAGGATTATGGAGGCCACTGTGCTCTTAGGAACCTTAAGAGCAGCAGAAATTTTTTTGTAACCTTGGCCAGATCTGTGCCTTGCCACAATTCTGTCTCTGTGCTCTTCAGGCAGTTCCTTTGACCTCATGATTCTCAATTGCTCTGACATGCACTGTGAGCTGTAAGGTCTTATATAGACAGGTGTGTGGCTTTCCTAATCAAGTCCAATCAGTATAATCAAACACAGCTGGACTCAAATGAAGGTGTAGAACCATCTCAAGGATGATCAGAAGAAATAGACAGCACCTGAGTTAAATATGAGTGTCACGGCAAAGGGTCTGAATACTTATGACCATGTGATATTTCAGTTTTTCTTTTTTAATAAATTTGCAAAAATTTCTACATTTCTGTTTTTTTCTGTCAAGATGGGGTGCTGAGTGTACATTACTGAGAAATAAAATGAACTTTTTTGATTTTTGGAAAATGGCTGCAATGAAACAAAGAGTGAAAAATTTAAAGGGGTCTGAATACTTTCCGTACCCACTGTAATTCCTCTCTGCTGCCAAACTCTGAACCCTTCTGTCCAGACGAAGCCTGGGGTTATTCGCCCAATGACGGCCATTCCAAGACTGACAGTGGAGGAGGAAGAATTTCATCCAAACCCCTTCAGGCTGTTTGCTGTCAAGCAGACCTTAACTGACAACAAAAAGGTATGCAGATGGCATTGGTTCACACTATAGTGTAGGAATCTGTGTCTGTTAATGTTTTCAAACCCACATAGCAGATTTATTTTAATTTTGAGTGATACTAAGATACCCAAGTCTGTGGTTTTTGTATCACGCACACTCAAGGGCTTAAAGTGTGGCTGTTAAAAGAGAAGTGTCTCATGAGTTTCATGACAGGCACAGTGGACTCCAACTTTGACAAGTTTTCAAGGAAGAAAAAGAGTTTGAAATGACTAAAGAAACAACTCTATGATCCACTTTTGTGCTGTCCATCAGGTCTCAAACATGTCTAGATTTGTGTAAATATTGTATGTTTACTTTTCATCAAATGTAAGTGTGCAACAGACTTGTTTGTAGCTGGTGTGAACAGCACAAGCAGCTGTTGGTTTTAAAAGAGCAGTTATTTTAGTAACGATCACAAAATCTACAATTTCTATTATATCACTTTGACACTTAACATTAACATGAAAGAGGAAAACCAATCAGAAAAACAATACACATTTTGTTTATTTAACCTTTATTTATTAAGAGAGCTTCACTTCTCATTTGCATCAGGGACGGAGCCAGACGGTGTAAACATTTGGGGTTTAGCCCAAACCTAGGGGGGTCCGGGGGCATGCAGCCCCAGGGAGATTTTTTCCCATTAAGCATCTCAAGATTCCATTTGATTACGCTGCAGAGGGCTGTGATGCAATTATAAAATGATTATCGAATCTTCGAATAATCTTTTTTCTATGTGATTTCTGGATAAAACCCACATTAAAACCCAAAACAAAACATTTCCTCATTAGCTTAAAAGGACTAGGTTGCATCCCTAATTTACTTTACGAATTTCAGCTCCTTTATGGTCACCACCGTTGTTCTCTCACCCCTACTGATCATAAATCTAAGATGCAAAAAATATTAAATGCATATCTTATTCTCTTACATTTACTTCTGGCATCTGTGCTCCCTTTACTCATCTTCCATTCACTCCTTTCTTCACACATTTTCATCTCTTGTCCCTCCTTCATTTCAGCTGCTTTCACTTTTAAATTTCTTCTGGAGTCCATAGATCACTAATTTGCAGTTAATCCAGCTGCTGTCCCTTGCTGTGATGCCTGTCCTTCCTCTTCCCTAGCTGACTCATCTCACACAGTCACACAGTCAGATCAGCTGACATTAGCTAGCGAGTAGTGATGAGTGGATGAAGCATTATGAAGCTTTGGGGCTTCAGCAAACACAGTTGCATCTGGTGGCATGTAAAACTTATAGCAGCACTTTTAGACTGAGGCCGAAACGCCACCATAACTCACTGAAACAAATAATTTTAGTCTCATGTGTGCAATAAAAGTCAAAAAGGGTTATTTATGAGATTCAGACATGTGATGTGATTAGACAGTGATATTCATTAAACTAGCCTATTATTACTTTTGTTACATTAGTACAGGAACATCTCAAATCTCAAAAAAAATTTAATATGGTGGAAAAGTTACTTGTAAGCACCAGAACCAGACTGAGAGATTAAAGACACTTTTGCAGGTTTTTTGAGTTAATTAACTGATAAGAGCTCTGTATAAGAAATAATTTATTCTGAAATTCTAATAAATTTTGGGATACTAGAGTTTTGATTCAATGAGCTGTAAGCCCTAATGATGTAGATTAAAACGAAAAAAGGCTTGAAATATTTATCTGATTGTATTTTTGAATTAAATTATGAAAGAAAACAAACTTTTCCACGATATTAAATTATTTTACAGTAGGTACACCTATAGGCTACTTGGTATATTTATCATCAGGAAGAAATGTCCTCATACGTTCTCATACTCTCTCATGTCTTTCCAATCTTTATCACCATATTTCTCAACTATTCTCCCTTCTTATCCCACAAATGTGCCGAGATTAGCTGTAAAATGCCCTGAGATGATCATTTGATACAAGCTCAAGCACAATGTATTGAAACTGTGCACTTCAAAGGAGGGAAACAAGCCTCAGAATCAGCCGAACATCTCTAATAGCGAGATAATATGACCTAATAACTTCTAACTAGCCAGCAATACAGTCACTTAACTCACTTAAGTGTTAGAGCTGCGGACTCACAAACCTGAAACACTTGTCCACGGTTCACTGTGCTTCTGTCTGTGAACGTCCGGTGAAGTTTACCTCTCCGCATAAAAGACTTTGTCCATAACATCAGCTGGTTAACTAGCAATCTCGCTCACTGAGGGGGCGCCAGTGAAACAACACAGACAACTGCCTCCTATCACGACGACAAAGAAGAAGTGTTCTATTTTTCTTCTTCTTTAGTGTTCATTAAGGGTTGGCAAACCGACATAAAAGAGCTTTTGCTTTTGAAGGGAAATTAACTTATTTTAAAAACTTAAAAGATCCGGGGCTTATACAAAAGATTTGGGGCTTTAGCCCAATTAACCACCCCCAACTCCGCCTATGATTTGCAGGAAGGCCCTGATCACAATCACACTTGGAAGCTGCCCCGTACAACCGCAGCCTGGTCTGCTGGCCACTGAGCAGCTCCACTGGAGCAGTTGGGGTTATGGGCTTTGCTCAAGGGCACCTCAGTGGTGGTAAATGAGGGAAGGCAAGCACTGATTGTTTTACTTTCCACACCCAAATTCATCCTGCCGGTCTCGGGATTGAACTGGCACATGGTTAAATGACATTATAGTTTGAGCATTGTGATTCATTCTCAAACTTGGGAACGTTCAATGCTCACATTTTAATATTTTTTTCCCGAGCTTTGATCATATCCCATGGTCCTGTTAAGCAGAAAATAATACCGCGACGTGCATGCAGTTGTCAGCAGCACAGCATGCACTAAACTCTGCACAAGACTGGTGAATGGCAGGCGAGAAAGAGAGAGAAAAGGGTCAACAATAAACTGGAAATTTACAGTGTAAGTTGACTGTGTAGCATGTCTAAACTAGCTATGAATTTTAATAAATTAGAGAATTAATACCCAATAATGAATTTTAATATTCAGAAAATATCAATCCATAAAAAGCTCTCGTTTGAAAAAGAAGGGGCACCACCGGAGTTGTTATAATCCTAGAGTCTCCGGACCTCTAGGTAGCTTTTAATAATTATACAATTATTCACCAGTGATCAGTTAGTTAATAATCGCTCAATTATCTTAAATCAATCAGTCAGTCTCATATCTAAAGGGTATATTCTCTTGGCAGGGACGTAGAAATAGGCAACACACAATTCCTTGGTTACAGTGAAACTATTAACTAACTAAGGTGATATAAAAAGGTGGTTAAATACATCAGGGAAATAATAATAATAATAATAATAATAATAATAATAATCTTTATTTGTAGAGCACTTTTCAAAAACAAGTTACAAAGTGCTTTAACAAGTGTAAAGACAATAATACCCAAGAGACAATAATACAAAAACAATACAAGATAAAAGCATGAAAACACTGAAAAGACTAAAATACACGTTTAAGATAAATATAAAATTTGTAAAATACAATAAAATAAAAGGGATAAAATAAAGTCAAATAAGATCGGGAAAGGCTCTCCTATAAAAGTATGTTTTAAGAAGGGACTTAAAAGAGTTCACTGACTCAGGCGACCTGATTTCCTTGGGCAGGCTGTTCCAGAGCCTCGGGGCCCTGACAGCAAACGCTCTGTCCCCTTTAGTTTTCAGTCGAGACTCTGGAACAGACAACAGACCTCTGCCTGAGGATCTCAAGGTGCGTGCTGGTGTGTATGGGACTAAAAGGTCAGAAATATAACAAGGCGAGAGGCCATGAAGAGCTTTAAAAGTGATCAATAGAATTTTAAAGTCAATTCTAAAACATACTGGGAGCCAGTGTAATGAAGCTAAAATAGGAGTAATGTGGTCATATTTCTTTGTTCTGGTTAAAAGCCTGGCAGCTGAGTTCTGGACAGTCTGGAGTCGATCAATAGATTTTTGGGTTAAACAGGTGAAAAGGCTGTTGCAATAATCCAGGCGTGATGAGATGAAGGCGTGTAAAATGGTCTCGGTGTCC
>NC_060164.1:12455714-12456943 GCF_021292245.1 Micropterus dolomieu | reverse complement strand
CTGTTCAGTGAGCGGTGGTGTGTCCAGGTGTGCTGCATGAATGATTAGTCATTCACGTAAATCATGTGTGGACCGCACCACATGCTGTATGTGCGCAGCTAACATTTCTGAGCCCCGTTTGTTTGGGTGAAGTCCGTCTGTCTTAAAAATAGGCATTCTTTGCCAGAGAATATTAAAATTATCCACATAACACACACGGTGAGCCCTGCAGGCGGACTGGAGCCAGTCGTGGAGGCCAAGGAGTCTACTGAAGCGGCCAGCACCGCGACCAACTGTGGGAATGGGACCAGAGATAAAAACGGACTTTCCACACTGCTTTAAAAAGTTAAAAAGACGGTTAAAATCTGATTTTGTCAGCTCAGACTGCTGAAGAGCTGTGTCATTTGTTCCGACATGGACTATCACTCTTGTGATGGAGGACGGGAGCGACGGCATTAGGTCCTGGAGTTTTTTTAAAATGTCAGCTGTGGTGGCACTGGGGAAGCAGTGAGTGGTAGCGTTAAAGAAACGGATGTTTCTGGTTATGGAGTCACCAATTATTAGTGTGGTTGGGGAGAAAAGGGGACGAGGAGATGCCGGTTGTGGGGTTCCAGAGCAGGACTGAGCAGAATCTGCGTCAACACTGCGGACTGAGGATGGAGTGTGTGAGCTGCCGAGTGTTGTGTTGGAGTAGCAGTAACAGACCTGAGAGAAGGGCTACCCGACGGTGCAGGGTAGAGACGGCCTCCGGAGCGTCTGAGCACAGCCTCCTTCAGAATCCTACGTCGGGAAGCGGAGGTTTTTGACCGGGATGACGGCCGCTGATCAGGCCCAGAGGCAGACCGGCGGCCCAATGCAGGAGATGTTGCCGGTGGAGGAGATGCAACAGTGTCGGCAGGCACTGTGCGCCGAAAGAGATCTGTATCAGGGAGACTCGAAGCCGCAGGTGCATCCGCTGGTTGGACCGGAGTGTCGTCAGACAGGACCACCACTTCAGCCCAGGTTGACTGATGCTTCGGAGTCGAGCAGGAGGAAAGCCTGGGAAGGCTAGAGGGGTCCAATAACACGGTGTCCTGGATGTTAGTGGTTGCGCTAAGAGAAACAATCTGTTTGGCTTGTACTGAAGCCACATAATGTTTTGTTGGGTCTTATTGCTTGTCGACGGCCTGCTTTGGCCTGTTGCACGGGTCCCACGCTAGCTGCCCGATCCTGGCTTTTGCTAGGGATTCTCCGGGGTTCTCCGTGTCTGA
>NC_060164.1:12432798-12455694 GCF_021292245.1 Micropterus dolomieu | reverse complement strand
GCCGCAGGTGCATCCGCTGGATGGACCGGAGTGTCGTTAGACAAGGCTGCATAGCGGTTGGAGAGGCCGATGGACAGAGGAGAGGCAGCCCCATCCGAGCCTCTCTTGCAGCCACGGACCACCACTTCAGCCCAGGTTGTATGATGCTTCGGAGTCGAGCAGGAGGAAAGCCTGGGAAGGCTAGAGGGGTCCCATAACACGGTGTCCTGGATGTTAGTGGTTGCGCTAAGAGAAACAATCTGTTTGGCTTGTACTGAAGCCACATAATGTTTTGTTGGGTCTTATTGCTTGTCGACGGCCTGCTTTGGCCTGTTGCACGGGTCCCACGCTAGCTGCCCGATCCTGGCTTTTGCTAGGGATTCTCCGGGGTTCTCCGTGTCTGAAGAAAAACCTCAAGGGTTGGCCGTCCTCCGTCTGGCAATTCGGCTGTTTTCAGGTTTCCTTCGTTGGTCTGACCTCGGTGAAGTTGGCTCGACGAAAAAGCTTAAAAGGGAACTTGGTCGTTCCTGAATTAGACCAGTGTAACTTAACGGACTGATAACTTTAACAAAACAAGTAAAGTTGCTGGAACTGAGGGACAAATCGATGTCGCAGCACTTCGCTTGTGTAGCTTCAAGCGAAACAAAGACTTTGTTGCGCTGGTCAAATTCTTAGGGCGATGCCGGGAGAGGCACGCCGGATGCGTGCCGAAGCGTCCAGAGCGGAGAGCGGAAGAGAAGAGAGAGAGAGGCAAACGTAATCAATGTAACTAAAAGATTATTTAATTAAACAGTTAATGCTTTGAGTCTTTGGAGACTGCAGTCTTTGTTTACATAAAGTTCAGGGCTGTCCGTGGTGTCCTGGATTTTGTCACACTTAGGCGTGAAGGGGTATCCCTTTGATGGGGTAATGAAACACAGAGCAAGGTCAGTTGCCACGGTTACGTGTATGGGGGGGGGGGCAGTTTAGGGTTTCCTGCCCCCCTCCAAGGAGAGTTCCGATAGGCTGTTTGTAATCTCTGGTTAGTTTCTTTGTCATTTTAACAATTCAGGCACCAAGAGATTTATTTCGGCTATTGCCAAAGGTGGCCAGCTTTACGATCAACTGCTCATGAATAGCACTTAGGGAAAGTGACCTTTCCACCCCCCTTCTGTTGGGGTCTCTTCAGCCGTCTGTTGAAAGTTGATCTCCACCTCCCTGCTTCTCTCTCTCAGGAAGAGAAGAGGAATTGAGTCTCCAAATTATTTAATATAAAATGCACAAATCCACACCGTTGGTCCCACTACAACTGAATAGAGATTGCAGCTCTGCACCTTCTCAAGATTAAAGCGGAGCTACCGTGTGTTATTATATGCTCATTTACAGTGTTTTCTGTGGGAAATGGTAGCTCCCTCTGGGGTGGACTTTGGGCTTTTTCACTTTGCAAACCTATTACATGCACAAAAAAATAGGTATATAACTCATTAAAGGAGAGGGAAAAAGCCAAAAAGCATAATATGACCTCTTTAAAGTCTTTTTGATTTAGGAAAAATCTGTGATCCACATACAAGCATTTTTTTAGTTCCATAACATATAAAAACAGTACTGAAACCTCCCATCAGTGCCAGATGTCAATACCAATGTCAACACCCTGTAAGTAGAAAGTTGAAGTGATTATAGTATCTTTTTTAAATTATTCTGATGTCACAAATTTTTTTTTATAGAACAATGAGACTCAATTTCCGCAAATCAAATCCATAAGGGAATTTTATAAATCTTCCTGTCTGTTTGGATCTGGTAGGGGCAGGTTTGGTTATTAGCAAAATATCAAAGCTTTATAGAAATTTTTACAAAAAATATAAATAAAGATTAAGACCAGGGACTAATAACCAAATGTGAAAACAGTCTCAAAAAGGGGTTTTGCCCACTTCGAAATGCTAACACTTACATACAATTTTACATAAATGAGGTCGAAAGTGAAGGATGAATCTGAGCAATAACTTCAACCAGCTGTTACTTCACAAACACAAAAATAATCACAGGCACAATAGGATATAATAAATTAATAAAATGATTGATGTGATATTGGGAAAATGTGGACTGCCTCCATCTGTCTGTTTAACTAAAGTCACCTTATCCATGACAAAATCAAAAGGATATTTAACTTAAAGGGCTCTGTAATATTAGGGTAAAAGACTCCTGTTTTCATTACAACTAAAATCAATGGATAACTTCTATGACTGACAGCTCTCCAGTGCAGCTGTCAAACATCGTTTTACTAATTTCGGTGAAAAGAAGTTGGACTCTTCCCTGTAGACAGCCGTTTTACCTTCTCCTCTCCTCTTATTTGATTTTTCTCCACCCGTCTTGTTAGACAGACTTCTCAAATACTCCGAGAAGATGATTCCTTTTGCTTCACAAGCTGCCAAGATTCTGGCATGTTTCCAAACCTCTTCATGTCAAAAAACTAAAACTGGAGAGCTCTAGAAAGTTTCTTATGCTCAGTTTGCCATCTTGCTGGAAGACCTGGAAACAGTGTATTTAGATGATTCCAATAAGGTGGTTGGAGAGGATTTCATTGTTTTTCTCCTCTGTTTGTCACCATAAGAGTTTATTGTAACTACAAATGTTTAACAAACACTTTTCAAGCAAGCAGGGGAATTTAAAGCCTTATATTAAAAATAACAGTGAAACCAAAAAAGACTCTTCACGTTAAGTTCTCTACCTCAGAGAATCTCAGTGACAACTCCACTTTTCCTGCTGATAAGGGGATACAAGTTTGGAGAGCTATCAGGAGAATAGATGGAATGCGTGCATTCAGCCAAACCTTTTGTCTTACACATGTTGCACACTTGGACACAAAAGAAACCTCCAGGTGTGCATAAGTTTAAAATAACTTCTTTACTTTGCTTCCTCTGTATATACAGAAAAACAAGCACATCAGCAGAACGTTGTTGCTACGTATAGCAGGCTATTTACATCTACTGACAGACGGTTCCTTTTTAACTCGCATGAACATAAAATATCTACATTCCCAAACACACACTGATAATGCTCTGTGCACACACACAACTGACAACTAGCAGGCTACAGCTGACTGTACTGTATAGTATAGTGCCCACTGTTTAGTAGTTCATCATTAGAGTCCATTAATAAGGCCAACATTACTGTGGGTCCCACACACAGCAATCAGAGATGGCAGAATATGCACATTTAAACAGCAGGAAAAAAAGCACACAGGGTTCATGTCTGGACTGCACAAAAGGCAATCATGTTTTTAAACCAGGTGTTGCAAATCAACAACCACAGAATTAATGAAAACTTTTCTGCAGCTTCTGGTGCAAGAGTTGAATTGTTACACTGCATTTGTGTTATTTACTGAGTTTACACAAATCAATATTGTAATGAACAGTACTTACTTTAATATAAACTTCCACATCAAAATACCATAAATTATTTGGAACTTGTACTAATACCACAGCTATGACATGACTATCAACCTGTTACTGAAAACTCCTCCAATGAAAATCCACATGGTTAAGCCCCTTGTGTAATGCTGAGCAATATGCAGCATTTATAGAACCTTATACATTTATTGAAATTGTGATTTATTAAATGTCAAGGTCAACAAAACAATTGCGTGTTGGGAAAAAATATTTCCAGATATATAAGGAACTGAAGAGACTGCAGACACTTATACCTTAATGGCAGTGAGGCAGGCTTTCAGCAATCTTCCACTGCTCTTGACATGTTTGACACTAAAAACACAGTTTTCCTTCTGAAAGGCAGTCATTTAACCTCCAGAGAAACAAACAATAGCAGCATTTCTGATTTTGGAGACCACAGGTAGCTTATTTCCAAGGCAATTTTTAGTAGAATATTTAGCTTTGTAACTGGTTTATTGTGATGTGGAACACAATAATATGCAGTGTGCAGAGTGTTAGGAACCACAAGATGTACAACAACATTAAAAATGAGTGTGATGCAGTCTGATCTTTAGCTTGGAACGGTCAATGGTTATCCTGCTGTCGTCATTTAACTTCTTTGATTTATTACAGTCAGCATTATGCAGTGAGGCAATTGGCTCGTGTTAATTAAATTTAAGATGATGGAATTTTAATTTGTGTTCTTACAAAAACAGAAATGCCACAGAATAATTACGATGCCAACAAAACATTTCTGCTAAAATTTTGTAGTGAGGATAAACAAAACTTCAAAATCAGTGTACACATGGTGAAGACATGCATTATGCATTTTTGATGTGGTTTGATATTGTGATCATTAAAGGAATAGGTCCCCATCATGCAAAATACGCTTACCGAGAGTTAGATAAAAAGATCAATACCACTCTCATGTCTGTACAGTAATTATGAAACTACTGTCAGCATAAAGACTGGAAACGCCAGAAACAGCTAGCCTGGCTCTATCCTCTGGTAACAAAATCTGTCTAAGGGCTAAAGCTCACCAATCAACACATTTAATCTCATTAGTTTAATTGGTACAAAAACTGTGGTGTAAAATTGACACGTTGATAATGACATACAGGTTGCCAAGCAGCCAGTGGAGACCCCAGGGTTAGGGTTAGGGCAAGCGGGAAGCTTCTGGTCAACAAACTGAGTCGAACGCGGAAGTCCCTTAAACCTGCATTCTGTCGAACAGCCAGCAGAGAGCGACTCTTCTGGTTGCAAAAAGAAGTCCGGCTCCATTAGAAATAATGGTAAAATGACCCTATTTCTCAGCTGATTTATTACCTGAGTAAACACTTTCTTAAAGAGTTTATGGTCTCAGTCGCAAATTTCAAGTCTTCTTCAATGCAACATGATGTTCATTTAGTAAATTATGGTCCCATTTAAAGAAAAATAGACCATAAAGCAGAGTATGCTTCAGGGCGGGATTATCTGTGATTGACAAGTCGTTACCATGGCGACCTGTCAATCAAGCTAGAGTGACTCATACCCATGGCACTGTGTAAATTTCACCAGTGCCGTTGAAAAAGCTAATTAGGAATTGCCTTGTTGTTCACTTTCCCTGGTGAGTACATTTAGTTTCAAGCCTGTTGTTCGCTACACAGAATTGTCAGCCTTGTTAAAATGACAGTTAACGTGAATTACAGATGCACCTAGCTAAGCAAGCTAACCACACACAGCTGTTAGCTCTACCGTCTCGTCCAAATATGGTCACGTCCGGTGCCGCTGGTTGCAAAAAATCAACATGGCGGCGCCCTATCGGCCAAACTCGAGGCTTCAAAACGGCAGTCCACACACCAACGGGTGATGTCAAGATGACTACATCCACTTCTTATACACAGTCAATGGGTTCAGGTTAGCACCTATTTCCACTTCAAGTACTGGCTGTGCTTTTTACAGTCCTGACAACAGGACACAAATACTGGATATATTTCATTTTTATGTCAGAGCGTTTGATTTATTGATTGCTGAAGAGCAGAGAAATATAACAAAATTGCCTCTGACAGAAATTGCATACCCTAGCTTTGAATTGAGCAGGCCAGGAGCTGATCATTGTCAGCTGATTAACAATCACACCTCTATTCGAACAAGTCATTGGCAGAGTCTGACAGCCTGCTGTTCATTCAAGCCGTTTGCTGTCATCTTATTTCTCTCTTTGTTGCCCCTGCCTCTTTTCCTGCTTTCTTTCTTAATGTGCCAGGATCTCAGACCTCAACTTTGCTTCACGGTATATGTATATTTCATATCTCAGATGGATCTGTTCTGGAGCTGCTCTGTTATGCTTCCTGCAGACCTTCTCCAGCTTTTATTTAACTTGGGTGCACCTCAAGCGGAAAATACAAGAATAGAACTGTTGCAAAACAAGATCTAATATAAAATTATCCTGCCTGATTTGTATTGCAATTACCTGCACCAATCACAACTCAACTACCTCACATTTATATTTTAGTCACTGAGCTGAAATGTGGGTGATTTCAATTCTCCTGCACTGGTATGAAATTACATTTTTGGTTTTACAACTCCTCTGACAATTCATAGCGTTATGCATGCTTAAAGGTGGAATCAAAATTGGTGTGCACTCAGATTCTTAGTCACATTGAGTGTAGTGGCATTTGCACTCTTTGTGAACACATCAGAACAAGCTCTCACAGCTGAGTGTGTCAGGTGGATCACAGACTTCCTGTCTGACAGAAGGCAGCACGTGAAGCAGGGGAAACATGTCTCTGACTCCCGGTCCATCAGCACCAGATCCCCTCAAGGCTGTGTCTTTTCCTCTGCTCTTCTCCCTTGTACACCAACAGCTGCTCCTCCAGTCACAATCTGTTCTCACTCCTCAGTCATCACATTGGCATCAGTTTGTAACACAGTGGGAAGCCCTATAGCAGAGGTCACTAATAGGCGGACCGCGGTCCGGATCCGGACCCAGCCGCCGTCCTCTCCGGACCGCCGACCTACAGCCCATTTATTATTGAGACTTACTACCTCGTGACGGAGCGTTTCTATTTTAACCCGCGCAGCTTTTCTAGCATTTACTGTACTGGTTTAGAGGACCAGGAATGTCACAGACCAATCGCATGTGCTCCAATCGTCTCATGTGACGCTGCTCAGCCAATCAAATCTGTGCATACCGAGGCTTGCGAGTCGAGTCCGCGAGATTCACCAGAGACGTTTTGAAAACACACCCGAATTGAGGAGACGAAAGATAAAAGAGATTTCACATGACTTTTAATCAAGAATGTACAGATTTTTACATGTACATTCCTCCCACGGGCAGTTCAAAACCAGAATATCTCATAGATCTCCAATATGCTAGCTGGAGCTCACGTTTCTCACTGAACAACAGAAAGTAGGAAAGTGGTAGCTCTGTAAGAGGAAATGAAAGAGAAGAGGAGGCATTACAGCTGTTCATTTGTTATGATGTGTTGAGTGTTTATTATAAAATTGGTTAAGACAACACTTCATCACTTCAAGCTACACTTTTATTACATTTTTTCTAAAAATTAGGCACTTTAGTTTACTTAAATTTAGAATTTATTATTTGAATAGTTATTATTTATTATCCCTCCAGTTTGATGTGAAAACTGACTGAAATATTATTTGATTTGACAGTCCGTTGTTGACTAAAAACACGTGTTGATACAACTATAGGTTATAGTACTGAATGATAACGCAAGTTCGTCGTTTTGATGTTCCGGACCTTTGCTTCAGGAAATTTTCTCTAACTAGACCTCTTTGAAATCTAATTGAATACCCCTGCCCTATAGCATCATTTTTGAAGAATAAAAGTAGGTGTAGTAAAACAGAAAAGTCCAAGTAAGAAGGTCGTTGAGGTGGACAGGTGGGCCAGAAACCGGACTTTCACCCAGGAGACAGGTGTTTGTTTCCCATGTGAAACAAAAAGTCAACATTGATTGTTTTTAGTTAACTTACAAGTAACATAGTAAGTAACATAGTTATTTTGACACAAACCATGATGTTTTCCTAAACCTAACCAAGTAGTTTTGGTGCCTAAACCAAACTAATTGCTACGTTTCATAATGTTAACCACGTGCCATTTTACAACGTTAACCACTAGTTTTATTTTGAAAGTCTAACTGAACCTTGCTAACTTATTGCTAACTTCTCCGCGGAACCCTAAATATCAAAAAAACGACGCTTAATGGGTACCCAGGGCGTTTAAAAAACGACTCCAAGAGGTCTTAACTAAGCGTCCACATTTGACAAGTTGGGAGTGAGTGGGTTGGCAGTCTGTCAAGCTCCTGAAATTTGCCTCCTCCATCACCATCTGGTACGTAGCAGCAGAGAAGGTAATTGGCTGCAATATAACATCCCTTCAGGACCTGAAAGCCTCCTCTCTGAGACAACCAGGAAAGATTGTGGTTGACCCCTCCCACCCCGGACACAAACTGTTTCAGGCACTCCCCTCCGCCAGGAGGCTGCAGCCCATCAGGACCAAAAGCACATTTTATTTCTGTCTTCAGCTGGCCTCATCAGGATCCTGGGACACTGACTGCCACTGACAGTCACAGTGACTCCGCCTAACCCTCCACTACACGTTATAACATGTCTACACTCTTGACTCAATGAGTTAAATTAACACACATCTTCTGGGGAACTATCTTGCACATTGCAAATATTCTTTAAACTTCATACTGTGAACTTTTGCACGTTCCCTGGTAAATATTTTGCTCATCCCTGCTCAAACTGTACAGCTTTTCAGTCATATTGTACATATTGTTTAAAATAATTGTTAATAGCTTATTTTCAATTTTCTAAAATGTGTCTTGACTTACAGTACTCTTTCTTTATATCTTCTACTTACTGTTCATTTATAATGGTGCATTAGGGCCATTGTATAGTTAAAAAATAAAAGAACATTACGGAGCCGGAGAAGGGGGGATATACTGCAAGAAAAAACAATCCGAGATTAAATTCATGAGAAAAAAATTTGGAAAATACCATTGTTAAGATGTGCGTGTGTTATTGAAGATGTGTACTCTTTTAAACGCAGGATATGCAGATGTTAATAACAACAGCAGTATGAGACAATTCCTTCTGTTCAAAGACCAAAAGCAGACACAGGAAATTAGGGATTTGGACCCAGGCGCAGAACACCATTCTGAGCAGGTTCTATATCAGAGTTTATTAACTTAAAGTGAACTAATTACAACAATTTCAAGTAAGGCAGAAAACAAACAGTATCCAACACAGGAAGCAGGCAGGAACACTTGGCATGATATGAAGACAGACTCACAAAGGACCAGGGAAGCACATATTCCTTGTATGTGTAAATCTATTTGGCAGTAAACCTGATCCTGATCACCTTTGGCTTGAATTGCATATACTGGAGTCCTGAAGAGTTTCCTGCCAGACATTTTTCATTGATCTTCCTTGCCTGAACCAGAGATGGGGACTCGAGTTTGAGACTCGGACTTGAGTCACACTTAAGTCACACATACAGTGACTTCAGACTCGACTTGAGATTCGTCCTCAAAAGACTTGAGACTTGACTTGGACACAAGGTGCGGGACTCGTGAACAATGTTTATTTTTAGAAAAGTTTGATGAGCTTGCTGTTATTCCCCTCCCTACGTTACCTATAACTATGTATCTGCTGCGCGCAGCCACACGTGAGAGAGGACAACAAACACAGGTTTTGTGAAAGTGATTGTCTTCTGCGGGAGCGCACACAGTAGGCTATGTTAAAGCTGTATCGCACAGTCTCTTTATGGCTACAGCTGCATCTGGGTCACACAGACATAATGTGCAAATATACATCACTTTATGTCTTTGTGATACTGTACTGTTTCTTTTAATGCAATAATCACAATTGTGGCCAAATAAATGTTTGAAGTTTATAGCGTAACCAGGCCTGACATTTACGTGATTATAGGCAGTAATAGAAAACCAGTCGTTGCCGATGGATTATGTGTTTGGTAGGCATATGTCTAACATCCTTGTTTATATTTGGAACACAGACTGTAGCCTATAACTAACATGACTGCTGAGTTACATATAAAATAAAGACATGATCTCTTTTGCAATTATTATGACTCTATATTATTTCCCTTGCTGTGTACCAACCAATCCAGTCCTTTTTACCTGTAAAAATACTTTAAATGGCCAATACAACCCATAAAAGGAGGTTTTCCACTTGCCAGAAAGTGATTGCAGTCTCTACTTATTGACAGAAAAGTGTTGATTTCATTAATGAGACACTGGTTTGAGAGACAGAATTCCTTACAGCTAATGCAGTTTTATAAGCATCCTGGATTGAACACATCAGGTGACACAACAATCATGATCATGATGATCAAGGGGATTTTTTTTGACACCAGTATCCTGATCCACGTCTTTACTGCTGTTGGCTTGTTTATCTGAGTGCTGTGAAATAACAACTAGTAGCATCTAATGCAATAATAATTAAACCTAAAGTTGTTTCAACAACCTGCTGTCTATACCCACAGTGTGTAACTGAACTAACAATATCTTATTTGAGTGACCAGTCTTGTGAAAATGTGCCATATGCACATCTGTATGAATCCTCTCTTTGGCTTTAATGTTGTCTATAAGGAAGAACCTCACTGACATTTACACATTTTCCCTCTTTATCAGATTTACTAGGCAGTGGAAAACATTCTGCTCCCACTTACTGTAGCGCTAGCCACTGCACCGCCGCAGACAACCTTGTGAGAGGCACAGCTACTAAATCCAAGAAGGCTGGTATTGGCATTTTATTACTGAGTTAGTTTTTTTTTTTAGGATTTCTGTGAGATGATCCATGTGACACTTGTTTCATGGCTGTGAGATGACACAAATTACATTAAAATGTCAGTCAGACTAAGTCTGAGATGAACCTCCGCTGGTGGTTGGATGGGCATAGACAATATTTGATAAAGACCAGAGTTCTCTTCCCTGACCATTCAGACAGCATCATTGACAATAAACAATACACACACTCAAGCTACATTCTGTAACATTAAAATAGTCTGCTAACCATAACCTTGACCTCAATCTGTTTATAACCTTAACAAAGCAGTTTAAAATGCCTAAATGCCTAACCATACCAAAGCCAGCATGTGTACTAAATTGAGTATACCAGTGCAGTATGGTAACCGTGCAACTAAGTTATTGAACTTTAATAGGGCCTACATGTGGGCTTCTAGATTGTTAGCACCTATATGTGACACTGACACGTACATAGCTTTGCAGGTCATGCATGCTACTTCATATGGAGATTCAACAATTAAACTGATTCACAAATAAAACTGTTTTCTGTCTTGTTAAGGTTTGATTAGGGCTAATATTAGTGTATTAATTATAATTTCAGATAATATTATCCTATATTGGTTACTACAAGTATAATATTAATTTCAGTTACAGCAGTTTCATTATGGTATGTTGTTTCATTGTGAGACGTGCCGATACGCAAGAAAAAGTCGCCAGTACGCCAAAGAGTAAAATACTGCGTGAGTCCTGGTCTACTTTAAGCACTGCATTTGGGCATTTTATTTTAGGCCTACATGAGCGACAAATACAAGAGAAGAGAAGGTGGGACCTAAAGCGGGAGGTCAAAGCAAGGTCAAAGCATTGCAAAAATGCACACAATGAAGGCCGTTTTTAGAAAGCAAAAGCGGTAATGTGACATTTTACTGCACTGAAATACAACAAATTTTGTGTTTTTAGGTATAATGTCTTGTTTTGGTTTAGATTTTTTTTAATAGCAAACAATTTGCCAACATGTGTATAAAAATGTTTCCACTTCCGGCCTTTGTGGATTCATGGGATTCTGTGATGTTACAGCATGATTACACAATTATTAAAGGAACATGTGGATGTTTTGCTGAGAGATAAGAAAGTAGATACCAATCTTAGCTCTGTCCTTTCAGTAGAAAAATGTATTAGTCCAGGACATGTTTAGTCTCACTTAGCACTAGAGAGAGTGGAAGTGGGGGGAAGTAGCCGGCTAATAGAGAAAACATCTTCCAACAGCTCAAAAAGCATCTCAAGTATGTTAACTATGTTTCTTTCATCATTGGGCAAAGCCAGCAAGTTTACTGTGAGCACATGTGCGGTCATAAAGAGAAAAATTATGGTTCGGCTACTTCCCTTAAATTTATTGGCATTGAAAGAGTGAGACCCAACCCAAGAGGGGGTCAACTGATTAACCAATTTTTAAGAAGGGAAGCTTTTTGGATTCATAAATTGAACACAATTGAGCCTCGTGGACTAAAGGAAACACAGGATTTTAGCTCTTTCTTGTGATGTTTATAATTAGATTATCTTTCTCTGAAGTGTGTTTCACCTTCAGGGAAAGTTGAGAAACTTCCGTTAAGTGGTAGATGAACAGAGGTAGGACCTACAGCTTATCTGCCCTAAGGTATTTCAGAGTTCCTTATGTAAAATGATGTGATTCTTGTGACTCATGTGACATTTTTGGATATTAATCATATTTCTGCTGTTTTTATTATAGTATTTTGTATAAGATGTTGATTTAATGAAAATATATAAAAACGTAAAAAATGGAATTTACTGGTCAGGCGACCTACCCAATTTCTATTTAGCACGCCTGTGAGTGTTTTTGTATACACTGTGAACCTGAAGAAGCCATAGGCGAAACGCGTTGCTCACAGTAATGTAGTAAAATCATTTCAGTTTTTGGTAGCTTGTTTTCGATTTTCAAAGTCTAATCCTGCGACCTACCAGCACCTGACTGTTGTTGCTGTGAACAGGGAATTTAAAACCTTTTCTGTGTTTATGTGTGAATAATTTCAAAAATGGAATCGCCTTCTATAAAATATATATTTTCAGTTATAATCTCCCTGCGTCCAGGGAGCAATTACAGAACAACAGCAGGTGAATGAAGTCAATCATACAATCAAGAAACATAACTGTCAATTATAATCAATTACACAATGAATATTCATCCCAGTGCAAAACCCAAGCACCCTCAGGGAGAACTAATCTCAAGCAACTGCACTGTGCACTCAAATCACTGCAAATGGAAGTGAGATGGAAACCACTACAAACTGCTGGAAATTCCACGATGATAATTGCTGCAGTAGTCCATTTTCCTCTGGCTTCTCTTTATATAAATATATAAATACACAAGTTACTATAGCCTACATAATTTCCTTTTCTATTTCAGGTGGAAAATATGAGTCTTGAAGATGCAGGAAAAGATCTTCACACAAGCTCTAAAGGTCAAACGTTGAAAGAGGAGAGGAAGCCTGAAAGAAGAACTCCATTCTCGATGTGTGACCTGCACATTATAGAGCCTGAAGACCAGATCAGTCACCCTGTGAAAGATGCTTCGACATCTTTCAATCCAGCGGAGAGGTGGATGGAAGCTTTGCAGACTCATATTTAAAGCATCAACACTAAAGAATTAACCCTTTTTTCAATTGAGATTTAATTAGTATTGAAGACCATTACATAGTTAAAAGAGGAATGACAAGTTAATTGTACCATATCTGGATTAATGAATGAGTGCAGATTAGGGTTGGATGATGTCTATGAAATTTCCATCGGACGATGTCTACAAAATTTCGGGATGGACAATGTCATCGGGTGCGGGGGCAGTCGTCTTATGTCCATTGGTTTTCGCACAGACTTCACTCGGTTAAAAAAACTGGCAGACTATTAACTTATGTTACAAGTCGCGGTGGATATTTTACGCACGGACCAGGTAAAGCAGCAGTGAACACACAGGGTGCAGATGCAGGTTTCAGTTGTTTGATCTGCGTCATTAATAAGCCGACGTGCGGCTCACCTGCTGGCGTGATAACGGATAGCGTGTGGATATTTACGGAAAAAAGACGAGTTCTCAGTCTTTTAGGCGACTTTATAAAACATAGCCTACTACTGATGGACAAAATGGAGCAGACGGGGGAGAGAGAGGCGGGGCAAGCCGGGGTGTTTAGGCTACCTGAAGTGTAGGTGTGTGTGAGTGTGTCAGAGTGTGGGGAGAAGAGAATTCCAAGGCAGACTGTGCAAAGCATACTGAAAAACAATAAGAAGAATGTTCGTGGTCATTAAAACCTGCTTTCCCAGGGTGGTATAATGTGAAAATTTGAGATTATTTTTTGCTGGGGGGGCGGGGGTTTTAAAATCACATGCCGGTGTTCTGACGATCTATGCTGCCTTGTCGAAAAATGCTACCGTAGCGCAAATCGACAGCAGAGTCTATCGACTCGCTCTGCCCTATCGAGAAATGATACCTTATGTGTTCCCTTTTCCAATCCCATAAAGTTATAACTCTCACAGTATTATGACATATTCTGTTTTTTGATTATATTATAACATCATTTCAGGGGTAGCGTATTCTGATTATTCTGACTAATATCCCCTATCAAATAATGCACAGAATCATTTTATATTGCACCACTACTCACTCCATGTGTACTGTACGTAGATGGGGAGCATGTTGAAATACTATATTATGCCATCTTTATTTAAGATATCAGGGGTAGCGTATTCTGATAGACTAATAAAGATTTTATTCTTTGGATGTTACTGACGATCAGCCACTTTCTAGACGGCATTCCCAACAGCAAGGTTGCACAGATTTATGGGCGTGGAAACAAACCACGCTTGTGGGTCATACGCATGCGCAGAACCCCTAAGTAGCATATCTCTTTAAAGGGCTCTGCTCGATAGGTAGCATAAATCGACATAACACCGGCACAACGTAGTGATGTCTGTCAGCCATCGGCCCAACACTAGTACAGATCCATTTGTAGGGCAGTTGATAAGAGCAGTTTAGAATTACTTACAGATGATAGATGATGAGATGATAAAAATGCATGCAACTGACCCTAAGCCCTGCCATCTTAGTTGCTTTCCATTCTCAAATGCTTCAAATGTTAATGTTAATAAGTGATGGCAGATTTACAACGCCAAATTCTTGGTATTTTTTTCAGCTGCACCCCCAGAATTTGTCCATAGCGGTGGCCAGGCGGGGCACTGGAAATCTTGGGGTGGCACACCAAAACCAAAAGCCATTACTTGATTTCACACTATTCTATTGTTGTTTTTGAAAACTGTGTCAATATGAGAGTCAAGGAATTCCATACTGATATACTTTATACTCTAATAACTTGTAATATTACAATTAATGTCCCTAATTATCTGATGTGCATAGACTAATACCAGTGCAGTTAACATTTTGAGTTCCACAACAATCCTGATTTAATGTGTTATGTATCTGTATTCATGTGTTTTTTCAAATACACTACTTGTCCGTTTCTTTAAAAAGACAAATATACAGCTTTGATTTGAATGGGTTCATTGATTGAAAGGAACGAATGATTCACTGCGAGCTGGCCCACTCAAGTTTCAAAACACCACACAGAGGCCTTTTCAGAGGACTTTTTGTAAACAGAAACATTATATTATATATGTCCAAAAATGAAAAACAAAACAAAAAAGCATACTCAAAACCTATTCATATTTCTGCTTTATAAGGCTACATTGTTTTCAGTACAACTTTATATGTTTTGGCAAACACATCCACAAAAGTATCAAGATTTATGGCCCTAGCTTTTCTTGACTCCCCAGATGGCTCAGTTGCTCTTCAGCCACTGTATTTCTCAAGACAGTTTTGAATAACTATTGCATAGAAAAACCTAAAGCCTCACTTAATGTAAACAAGATTACTGAACAATTTGTCTAACCATAACTTTAGTAAAGAAAACATAAAACAGAATAAGGGGAGCATGTTGCTCTCATAAGGAGGCAGACCATTTCAGCCAGGCAATCAATTACTTTGTTTTGTGTGTTGCATTTCTTTGACATGTCAGTTTTCTTCTGACATTATTTTTTACCTTGTTACTTTATGCACTCTCTGTGCAATGCTTTGTGTAGCTGTGAGAAGCAGGGTTTCTCCAACAGTTTTAAAGTACTGTCTCTTCCCTCACTAATTTATTATATTCTGCATTTAAAGCGGGGGATCTGCTTGCAGTTGACTTTTTATATTCTGCCCATGCTATATACATATATATATATATATATTAGTATGTGATTA
The DNA here is from genome assembly GCF_021292245.1 of Micropterus dolomieu. Taxonomy (NCBI): domain Eukaryota; kingdom Metazoa; phylum Chordata; class Actinopteri; order Centrarchiformes; family Centrarchidae; genus Micropterus; species Micropterus dolomieu. The sequence goes on along the minus strand of NC_060164.1, from coordinate 12,440,245 downwards.
TGATTTGGCATGGCCCACAAATCTCCCATCTTTGGAAAAAGCTTTTCTCTCAGGAAGCAAACAGCACAAAAATAAATTAACAACAACTGCACAACTGTCCAGTCGGAGCAGAGTAATCTAAATTACATGCAATGTACAGACAGAGCTACACCTTTGTGAGAGGCAGAGACTGCCTACTGCATAAAGGCTGGGTCATGATAGAAAGGAATTAGGATTAGGAAACGCAAAAGTGTTAATACCTGATCCAATCACATCACACAGTCATAGAGAGGGGGGAGATGTGATATAATTTGCGGTAAATATGAGGGTAATGTTGCACATTATCAGAAAAATTTATGGCCTTTAAGTTGTCTTACAGGCTGTTGAATTCACAAATAAGCAACATGGTAAGGGTCATTGTAGCATAACACATATCACGCATATTATGTAACTCATTCACCCCTATAGAAAAATATTTTTTTAATATTATTAAATTATTTGAAGAAAAACTATAATATGTAATAAAGGATTTCCCTATCTTCCCCTGCTCTGAGTTTTCTATCCTTCTGTTGCTATACTGTAAAACTTTACTAAACTAATAGCCCGGGCTTTTATTTGCTAAAATCACTGAATTGACCCTGCCTATATTTGGGACAGGCGTCCATATGGGACAGGCCTTTAATTGCTTTTGCACAAAACTGAAGCTACTATGAAAACAGTTTATTTACTTCAAACAGTATGAATATTACTTGTATAAAAAATATTCAAATCATATCAAACACACTAATTCATTTGATCTAGCTCTGATGCACTTTTATTTTGTAGACACTAATGTAACGGGAAAAAAACCCCCAACAACATGGTGCAGGATGAGAGAAGTGTGGCAGAAGTTAGCAGACAGAGAGCAATGGACTTTCCATTACAGGATTCACAACTTGGATGGAAGCTGTTTTGATTCGGTAGACCCCATACAGACTAAAGGAATATAAATAATCGAGGAACGGACACATTTGAATTTAAGGAGGCTTCAAAGGTAATGGGAGTCGGCACTTTTTTCCTCTTGAACCATCCCGGTTACACCGGTGAATCTATATGAATTTTGGCTTTGGCTCTTGTTTCTGTTAAACTGAATGGTTGAATGGGAGAATCTAACCAATCTAATGATGTGTAGCATGTTCATATTGATCATATGTTTAAACATTAATATTTGTATGCATGATCTAAATAGCTTAGAATCAGCTAAAGCTTTTTTTTTTCCTTCTATAAAAACCAGACCAGGTGTCTAATGGAGACCTGTGTTTATTTGTCAAAATGTGTTCCCACCCAGGCCAGTAAAAGGGGTAGGCGGCTATTTGAGACTCGGCTATTAATTGAAGTTTTACTGTAAATACACTTCTATATCTATAAAAAAAATTACAGGCTAGTTTACGTCCACTTGATAAAAGGTGCAGGCATGCTACAGGCTGATCAATTCACACCTGATTAGAAATCCTCAGAAAAGCCTACTCCTTTTCAAAGGGGCTCTTGGGAGTTAAAATGGTGCAGGTGATTGTAGCTCACAGCGTCAACAAACTGATGTGGACCTCGCTGTGACAACAACAGGAAACATGTTCTCGTAATTAAAGTCAAGAATGTTAAAGTAAAAATATCTTGAATATTAGCTAATGACACCCATGACTTTGAATTTAACAGCTTCCACTTTGTTGTTGGACATTTAAACTTCATTTACAACAAAGGGACAATCATTTATCTGTTTAGCCACATTTAAAACATTGGTTAATTTTAGAACAGTTTTCAGTGTAGGTCTGGTTCTGGTCTACTTCTCACAGGAAAAATAAAATATTCAGGATCTCTTGGGCAAGCAGGAGGATTGAGGATTTCTTTATTAGTTAGTATGATTCCAACCCTGGTTTTGGCATCAGCGAACAGCAACTGAAGACCGATTCAAGAACTGATGGATGAGTATATTTGAAGTTCTGGCTTCTGGCTGGATTAGAAACAGCTTGACTCTGGTGTACAAATAACTGACATGCGACTCGAGTGGTAAAGCAGGATATAATGATATTGTAGCTACATAAGTTTCTTCCCTCATTCCATAAAATTGCCTGTTGTCTTTGTGCAGCTCACAGCACATGGTAACGAGTAGGGATCCAATCACATGTCACTCCTGTTACAGTATCTTGGAAACACATGCATATTCACTATCACAGTCAGCATGAAAGTACATAAAACCACCAGTCTCTAGTCATACTGACATTCTGCAACTCTGCTTCTAAAAGAAAGCATGAGGTAGAACATGATTCAAACTTACTGCCTAAACACACACAAATTTTTATCCATATGTGACAGAGGGGCAAGAGCAGTCACCTCACCTAGATTTGAACCCGGGTATAAAGGGTACCAAACATGCAACTTGACCACAACACCAAAGAGCCAGGCTCCTTAATAAAGTAGTCACAGCACACACTCAACCGTAGTGACAGTGGTATGTCACACTACATATTAATAAAATAGCAAAGAATAAAAACATTATAAACATAAAACTTCATGAATACAATTTTGTTTATTGTTTTTACATCCATTCAAGGATGACATGTGGGTTGAGGAAAGGGCTTAGAAAGTTCTGCAACATTTGGTATTTTGAAATAGTTTCATTTAACAGCATTGATTAAACTAAAATTTGTACAATGGTACAAACGTTGAAAACAAGACTCCTTTTTTAGCTCCCCAAAAAAGATTCTCTTATGTTTGAACCACTTGCTCATAAAACACAAAACACTTGGTCACAAATGTCTTATACCATACCATATACTATAGGAAACATTTTTCATTTTAGACATGTTACACTGAAATGTTAATATATGAAATACTTAAAGGTGCCCTTTGGAGTTTTCTTGTAAACAAACAAACATGTTATGTTTACATTCAGTGTTACTCACCAAAACACATTGTGACTCCTTGAGGTCTAACAAACATGCTGAATGCTTTTCTTCCACATAAAGTATTTGCAAAGCTGATTTTCTAAATACTTTAATTCCGGCATTGTTTACTTCTTCTTCACTGACTTTGTTGGGGCATTGCTGCATTACAGCCTGTTGTTCAGTGGAATAGAGTGAAACTGTGTATCTCGTTACCCGCCTACGAGCTTGTATACGGGGACCCCAAATGGCACCATAGTACTATTAGAGGTGAAAACAATCTCCACAGGGAACCATTAACTAAGGTAAACAGATGTTCAGATGTTTCAGATGTTGATTCAAAATATTCTGTAATTCTTTGCAGACCACAATGCACTACAAAGCATGTGTTTAGCAAATGAACCAGTTGATATGCAGTGAAAGGTCAGTGCACTCATCTTAATTAGCCATTCTAAAATCATGAGACATCTTTCGTGTGAAAAGTAAAAAGTGTGGAGTAAACAACAGAAAGGTCATGTATTTATTGTATTAAATCCCCCCCACTAATGCTTGATCAGAGCTGTAGTTTGTCACCGTAGCATTTTTGATCTGGAGATGTAATTGATGGGGTGTTCTCCATATTTCAGACTTCAGCAATTTGAAATGCTTTGCCAGGATATAATGTTTTATTCTGAGGCACACTGTCCATTATGTCTCTGCTGGAGTGCTCTCAGCCTGAGAGTTTTACACCCCACCCTACGCCCTCTCCTGTTTATTAGCCCTGACTGTGCATACAAAACAAAGAATACAAGGACACATCCATCATTGTCTTGAGACATGTTCACAATAAAGGGAAAAAAGATAATTGTGACAAACAAATTGCACTACCACCACTTGCTATCAAATTCAACGTTGACGTTACTTTTATTTTATCTGGATCAGTGATCTGGATGAGTTTTGACACGCTGAAAGTAAATGGTTACTTCTCTTGAAGGTCAAATAATTTCTACTGCATTTCCAGCATATTCACATCAACACCCAAGAGCAACCATGTGGTGATCATTTCTTTCAAGGTAGCTAGATGGTAATTTATTGATTGTAATGCCACATTGACCACGCCCACACTTTTCATCACTCAGTGCTACATACTAGGGCTGTCCCTGACTAAGGATTTACATAGTAGAATCAGAATCGTCAACTCCTTCCTATAGTCGACTGATAGTCGAATCACGTGCGTTTTTGTGGAAGGCGATTGCGAGCCGGGGAGGGGGGGGGGGTTACACACGTTGGCTCTGCTTTAATCTTGAGAAGCTGCAGAGCTCCAGCCTCTATTCATTCAACTTACAATATAAATTTCCAGCTTAACTGAGGCTTTTTGTTGACCATTGTTTCTCTCTCTCTCTCTCTCTCGCCTGTCATTCACCGGTCTTGTGCAGAGTTTTGCACGCATTCGATGCTGCCGAAAACTGCATGCACGTCGCAGTTCCTCGCGGGTCTATTTGAATTATATAAGGATTATAATAATTAGCCGGCTATTTAAAAACTAAAAGCTATAACTATAAATTATCCAAAACTCCCACGAGGTGCGGACAACTCTGCGCAACACCAGTGAAGCTGGGGCTCCGTCTCTTCAGCAAGTGTTCCTCTTCTGCCACTACATACATACACGCTACTCCTACACATGTAAAATACATTTTTAGGTGACCAAAATGTTACATTTAACTTTCATGAGCTAAATCAAGGGAGAAGTAGGCTCATTTTGTCATCAAGTCCAATGCAATCAGACTTTTTTGCAACCAGTGGAGTCGCCCCCCCGCTGGCCATTAGAAAGAACGCAGGTTTAAGGCACTTAGCTTTGGCTTCACTTTTCCTATAACAAATTTTACTCATTCATTATTCAAATAACACTCATATTAGTAACGCAGCAATAAACATTTTCATAATATACTAAAATTTGTGTTTGCCTTTCTATATTTCTTAATGTTTGTTCAATGTGAGCCCTGTTTTGGGACCAACTTAAATCAAATACTCTCCATCAGCAGGCACCAGGTTACTGCAGGGATATTACCTGGAGTCAGAACAAGCAGTCAGTTTGAGTTTAGCAGAGGGAGGAATCACAACTCATGATGAAATTACAAATTATAATTTGGCATGTACAGACATCAGCAAACCTTGAGAGTCAAAAAATAGTTTTAGATTAAATGACATGTTATATTTCAAGCTTGATGGGTGACACAAGACATTTCAATAGGGGCTATGGATTTGTGTAAACTTTGATTACTGGTCTCATCTGTCAACACAGGGTTTTATTAGCAGGAGAGAGGCAGGGCTCAGGAAGGTGAAAAAGTAAGTCTGCCTGATAGATATCATGCCACAGAGTCACAGTGAGCTGACCTGCCCAAATCCTTCGTGAGGCGGGAACAGTAGAATCAGGATGAGAGAAAGAACGAAAGAAAGAGATAAACATTTTTGTGATTGGACTTTGGAGCCTTCTAAATTCTGGCAGCAATCCCACCCTGAGAGAGCAGCAATGAAATAAGTACCACTTCAAGATGCATTAAAGAAATTAATTGACACCAATCAAAGTTCTCGGAGCATGTGTGAACTCAGCGCCATCTCAAGCTTCCTCCCACACCGGAGATAATTCAGCTGTGCCACCATGCTGGCCTCACAAATCATGGGCCACAGTCGACAACCCGCTCCACCAATTGACAAAAATCGGAGGAAGCAGGCCAAAAAAAGCTACACAAAGATCCTCTCATGGACGGCAGAATCCTTTTGAAAGATCTGAAGACTGCTTAAAAAAGCAAGGTGAAATTTAGGGCAGCTGGACTTGGTTCAAGGCGCTTTAAGACGTTTTGCCTCTCATTCAAGAGGCTTCTTCAGGTCTAAACTGAAGAAGCCTCTTGGATGAGTATGTCATAGAAACATCTCAAGAACCTTAAACCAAGTCCAGTTGACCTAGATTTAATCTAATCTAATAACTATGACCTGGAATAATTAAGAATATTCACAGACAGCTGGCTTGTTAGTGTGAAGTGTTTCCGGAATTGTCCCTAAAATGTGTTTTGACGTGAGAAAATGTTTTACAAGGACCAGTTCTTGTTTTTAGAGTGACAGAAATGTTTTATCCTTTAACACAGAAATCATTGTTACCGACATACTGTCAACTCCAGAGTATGTGTGTGTATGTCCGGATGTGGATCGAGGAATGTTTTTGGGTTGATGGTATTTGAACAGAAAGCACAGTGTATATACAGAAAATGTTGCTCTGGAGGTAGAGAGCACACAGTGGTGAATCTTTTTTGTGGGTGCTGAGCAAGGCAACACTGTACAGCGCTGAAATGCAGAGGGATAAGGCTGCTCTTATGGAGTTTACTTTTTATCTTGGCGTAAGCCTGGAGGGGATCATGCATTTGGTCGTGTGTGTCTGTCTGCAGCTAACCTTGCATAATATTGGACCCATCAGCATATTAATTTTCATGCACATTTATTAGTGTATGCTCAAGGACATCTTGTGGTTGCCGTGATTCACAATTTTGACTGCTCTTTTTCATAAAGCTATTGACTGCTGACTCCTCAATTCTCCTAAGTGGCGCAGGGACTCAGTATTCACCATTTTACGAAATGATTTATGACATAGCAAAAGGCATTTCCAACAATCGGCTAGGCCACCTTTGTTGTGGCTCAAAAACTGACATCCATGGAAAAGTTTGGTCTCCTCTTGAACCGGATACTTGATATGTTATGATCCACTAACTGCAAAGTTGACTAACATGTAACACAGTAACACCTGCCATCTGTACGTCAGAAATTGTACAGATGACATGTGTTTGCATTGTGGAATTGTACCATTCCCAAAAGGTCCTCTTACATTGAATTTAACTCAAGAACTGGTTACAAAACAATGCATAAAGGATCATACTACAGTATATACAGTGCAGAAGTTATATAAGATAAGCAGGCTAAATGCATGCAGGATTCATGCATTATATTTATAACTGACATGACAGAGTGTAGATATATAAAAAATCTTTATGATATTAAATTGAACTAATGGTAAAATGAACTAGAAATGTAAACGTCATGGTAGCGCTAGATGAAGGGTCAAGGACAACCCGGTCTCACTCCCAAGTCGTCACATATGGACGCTTGGTCAAGAGCCATAATCGTCAGTTTGTGACGCAGTAGGGATCCCTTTGACGTCATAGTTCGACGTATTGAGGGAAGCCCTGTTGTGTCAGTTTTTGATGGTAAAGGCAAGTATGATATTTAAGAGAAAAGACGAAGTAAGGAGGTGATTGGGGTGGATAGAGGGCCAGAACCCGGACCTTGAAGCAGGAGAACAGGGTTTGTGTCCCGTGCGAAACAAAACATTAAATGTTTTTATTTAGGCGAGTGAGGTAAATTGACATTAACGTTAGTTAACTTAAGTCTTAATTGACATACATAGCTATTTTAACCCAAACCATGATCTTTTCCTAACCTTAACCAAGTAGTTTTGTTGCCTAAACCCAACCAAGTACTTTCTGTGCCTAAACCTAACGAAACTGCAACGTTTCACGACTTTA
>NC_060164.1:12432280-12432698 GCF_021292245.1 Micropterus dolomieu | reverse complement strand
TCAGGGAAAACACGGGAATTTATCTGGATGTATTTTGCATCAAGATGAAAAAAAAAATCTGCCTGCAAAATCCTGGTGAATCTCTGATTATAAAAACGTAATTTGCAGCAGAGCACATTCTGTTATTTTGAGATTTGTTTTCTCCTTTTCTCTTAGTGACTTCCTTTCTCCTCCTCACACACCCAGCTACATGTCACCTGCAATCTATAATATCCAAAATTATTATGGGGATAGCACCTGCACCTGTATGCCTTTTGTACAGAACATAATTTGTGTATTCTTCATCCATATTTAAATACTCTATCACATTTGTGTATGTATGTATACCTTGGGCATCATTCAAGCTCATCCCATCCTTTCATCCGATCTGTTTCATCTCATTTTTATTATGCTTTGTCAGAGATAAAACTTGAATCTC
>NC_060164.1:12417663-12432180 GCF_021292245.1 Micropterus dolomieu | reverse complement strand
GAGTCGAATATCGATTTGCACTATGGCAGCATTTTTCAGCAAGGCTCAACATTTAGTCCTAAAAGACGATGCAACTCCGACTCTGTTTGGGCCTGGAAATTCACAATCACAACCTGTAAGTATGCTTTATTGGTTGTGAATTATATTTAAAATAAACACGGCAATATAACTTCACAGACTGTTCAAGTGCGGAGTTGTTGTAAACGTTGGCTAACACAGCTAAAGTTATACCTATAATGCCAATGTTACACCCGATGTGAAAATGTTCAAATTGTTTGGCCAATTTTTATGTAAAATTGAGTTGAAATATGATGATTTTTATGGTGGTTTATGGTAAGATGTGGAACAATGATGTGTGGATGTGGACTTGCTAGGTTACGGTCGCAGGCTTTGATTTGGATCACACTACCTTGTTTCTTACAACCCGCCCTTCTCTGCTTCTGATTGGCTAGTAGTCCTTACCTGTGCATATGCGACTCCCAACAAAGATTTTGTACAAGTAAGATGCATCACTCTGTAGCTCAAGAGTGGAGCGTACAACACATAGGGTGAAAAGAGGAGCTGCAGCAATGTGCAGTATGAGAAAAATATGGTGTTTTTTGAAAATTAAACCATGTAAACCTGTTCTGGTACAACCCCTAATTAAGATTTTGAACCTGAAAATGAGCATAATACCACCTCTTTAACAAAGTTTACATTAAAATGTTTAAATACAAACTTCAAAACCATGTTGGGAAATTAAAAGACAGAATTCTATCCCATTGTTTCATTATTTTTGATAGATTTAAATGTGTGTCTTCAGTTTTCTGAAAACTCCTCAAAATGAAGAATAATGTGTTTATAATATAAGTATATGCTTTGCAGAGAGGATACCAAAGTGCACAGTTAAAATATCCAGTGTAATAACATTTGTATTACAGTGTTATTGCAACTAACATTATCAAATGTATAATTAATAAAATAATTAATGTAGAATTGTTGACTGATATGGATCTGAGCAGTATATAAACCTAAATGTACAACACACATATGTATATGTCAAATATAAAAATAAATGACAAACAATCATAAACACTGAAAATTTTGCTTCAGGTCAGAAATGAAGAACAGAAAATAGGCCGCCAGTTGATGTAAAGTTCCTAAAAATAACTCAGGTGTTCAAATGAAGATAAAAACCAAGAATTAAAAATCAATATTAAAAAAAAGACATGGTCTTCCTATCAGGACAAACCTGACTGTAGACTGTGTAGACTGTAATGTCACCATGTACCCTAAATAAGTTCAATAAGCTCTAAACTGACTTGTCATTTTGAGAGCAGCCCGTCCATGGTGATGATAAATTAGATTCCATTGTTGATATATGTATAATATGAAGATTTCCACAGCTGTGTCCAATTGTGATTACAAAGAATAGTTCATAGTTGCAGAACTAATCTTTTTTTTTGAGTCATTTTGTTCATTTGAACTAGGCTGGTTATTGCGGCACTGCAGTTCTCAACTGCGAAGGTTGCCTTGTTTGCTTTAATTGACAAAGTATAATCCACAAATTCACCTCTTAATCATTCTCTATCATCGTTCTATAAAGCCCCATAGAGCCACAACCAAATTCAAACCATGTAAAAACCACAGAAATATGTTGTCAATATTCAATAGCCACAACTCCAGCTAAATTCGTCTATTTTCACAACCTTTCCTGAGTATATGTGTATATATAATTACTATCATTATATCTCTAAAGTGCTCATTCATACAGTAGCCTAGTAGCCAGTAGCCTTCCTATCCATGAGTAAACTCCATATATTGACATCAGATTTGCGGGGAATATATAGAAGTAATAAGCTTGACACATTATATGAATAAACACACTCTTATTAAAATTGAACCAATTTAATAATAATCTGGATAAAACCACCAAGTTCTTAAAAGAACTCCAGCACAGAGAAAGGAACAAAGAAATAGTAACACATAATATGAACGGAGCAGTTTGACAGGTCTGGATGCAGAATAGGCCACATCAGGTCCAGATTCTGCAGACAGAGAGAAACAACCATGAGCGCATCACTCTCAAACATTTCCAGGTTTTTCACCAGTCGAGAGCTGTGAAACAACAGTACGGCTCTATTGATAAATAAAAAGTAAAAGTTACGTTGCATTCTCTGGCGGACCTGGATCAGCTGTTAGCTGTAAACACACCACAGGGCTAACATTAACATTTCTATGTGGCTGTTAACGTTTTAATGACCGGGTCCATTTGTTTTGGAGAGGAGACAACCTCGGAGGTAATTCGGCTCCCGGTAGAACCTTGTCAGGGCACTGAAGTGGAGTGGACCCAGAACAACTCTCATCAGCTGTTCGCTGTAAACACTAGCAGGACTAAAGTTAGAGAATGGCTGTGTTAAAATTATAGCAAAACATCACTGCATTGTAAAAACGTTATGCTTTATTAGATAGAAATAGATATATGTCAGTCAAGTGGCTGTTACCTCTCATTCTCAATAACTCAGGCTGCCGACTGAGGAGGACCCATGTGAGTGGTGAACGAATAGTTAATTTCTGCTCCACATTGGCCGAGCTGTCACGTAACAAATGAATGACTCAAACCTAGAGACCCACAGTTGAGAGTCGTGAACAAATAATTTCTGTTTCCTGTGCTAATGGAGCCCATGCAGCTGCCGTGTGAGGACTGAACGTAAGAGTCCAAGACTATTCACCCATGCCTGAAAATGAACGAATAACTCACTCAGACTACTCATTCCTCCTGAGTCATATACAAAATTAGGTCAAATAAACTAAACGTTCTTTGAACAAAGTTACACTATTAATTAGTTCAGGTGTGACGCACAGCGAGGTGCATGGTTTTTGACCGTGAGGCAAAGCGTGTAATTATGGAGACTGACTTTAGTTAAGTTTATTATTGAAGAAATGTCTATTTTTTCGTTATGTTAATAAATGGATTGGCATATCCGACTTTAAGTTCAAAATTTTCAAATTTTATTATTTTACCTTATTTTATTATTTTAAGTAATCAGGAAACAACGTTCCCGCAACACGTGTGCGAAACAACTAAAATGTGCCCCAACAAAAACCACCTCTGTATGAGGAAAAGACTGAACAAGTTTAAACGACATGGTCCTTGCTCTTCGTGCACCCTGTTTCAACGGTAATCGGCTGAATGGAAACGCTGGTGCATTGGGTACAGTACGGGCACAGCGGGCCTCACATTTGACAGTGAGGCGGCCTGGAAGTAGTGATGACTGGCGGAGATCGGTGACGGACGGGTGAAGGTAGAGTGGTAAAGTAGGCCGTTCAGTTCCACTGAGCATGTTTCAGCGTGAGTGAAGTTGTTGTTGTTAGCTATGTTAACCTAGCAGCTAAGCTAACTGTCTTAATTCTTAAGTCTGAACTGACCGTGCTGATAACAATGTACCGATCTGTTTCAGTAAAGATATTCAAAGCCACACTGAGTTTTAATTCAGATGCAACAAGTATTTCTCTCCTAAGTTAGGGCATAAAGTTGACACTAGGGACTTAGTAACTGCTAGTTAGTTTGTAACTAAATCAGCAACCCAAGTTGGTTGCACCATGATTAACATTGTGTCTGGACTAAATGTAGTTTCAAAGTTAGTCTTTGAACATCTGCAGATAGTCTTCAAATGTGAAATGAGCAAGCTTTTTTTTTTAATGTAGAGTGAATCTGAAGCTAGACTCATTTTAATTGCAGATCACCACAATCAAATTTACTGGGTTGGACTGACTTTACATTCACAGGTCTTTGAGTAAACTGTCTTATTTGTTTGATTCATAATTTCATCTTCAGTTATTGCCACCTGCATTTTGTCCACATCAGGTTCCAGGTAAATAAATCCAATGTAACATACAGAACTTTATTAAGGAAATTCAGGTGGGAGGAAGCCGGAGCACCCGGAGAGAACATGCAAACTCTGCACAGAAAGGCCGGGGTAACCGGGGTTTGAACCACGACCTTCTTGCCGTGAGGCAACAGTGCTAACCACTGCACCACCGTGCCGCCCTTCATCAAATATAATAGTGATAAATCGTTAATCCTTCCTCCACGACAGTTGCTTCCTAGTGTTTTCCACGTTACTAACCTTTTGTTTCTTGTACCTCAGGATCGCCGCCTGCTCCTCTGCCTCATGTTTGCCTTCTGCTGGACAGCCAACCATGCGTCCCCATTCACCATTGCCCACGCCATCTCATCTGACATTATTCTCAAACTTCCTTCAGATGCCTTCAGATCTCCAACATTAATCATCTCTTGTTCATCTAATGCCCCTACATCATCACAATGCATTATTTTTTACCTACTACCTCTATGATCCAAAAGAGGTGATACAGCATCTAAACTCCTTAACCTGCTTCCTTGACCCAGTTCCCACAATTTCTTTCAAACAACCCCTTAGACCCATCTGTGATTAGCAAGTACAGACCAATCTCCAATATCCTATAATATATGCTGCAAACAAACCTTCTATACTAGTATTTCTAGAACTGACTGCAGCCTTTGACACTGTCAACAACAGCATTTTAATCAGTTAACTAGAAAATTTAGTTGGCCAATGTGGCTGTGTCTTATTAAAGGGGTTCTCTTCCTATCTAACAGGCAGGACATTCTCCGTGTCTCTTGACAATTTTTAAACTGTTAATTATAACATTTGCTGTGAGGTTCCACAAGGCTCACTTGTGTATTTCACATTCACATGATATCCTCAGCCCTATAATGACCTTGACAACTGTATCAGTGACATCAAGTACTGGATGACCCAAAACTTTTTGCAGTAAAAAAAAGAGACTGAGATCCTTGTGTAGAAAACCATATTATCATTACGATATTACTGCTGTTTGCATTCTCCCAGACACAAATTAAGAAAATGAACTGGACAATTACTTCCTGGGTGTATATGTGTATGTCCACTGAACAAAATTATAAAAACACAACATGATTTTGCCCCCATTCATCATGAGCTGAACTCAAAGATCAAAGACTTTCTCTATGTAAACAAAAGGCCTATTTCTCTCAAATATTGTTCACATATCTGTCAAAATCTGTGTTAGTGAGCACCTCTCTTTTGCCAAGATAATCCATCCTCCTCACAGGTGTGGCATATCAAGATGCTGATAAGACCACAATAAAAGGCCACATGAAAATGTGCAGTTTCACTGTATTGGGGAGGTCTGGGGGTGTCCGGAAACCAGTCAGTATCTGGTGTGACCACCATTTGCCTCACACAGTGCAACACATCTCCTTCGCATAGAATTGAACAGGTTGTTGATTGTGGCCTGTGGAATGTTGGTCCACTCCTCTTCAATGGCTGTACGAAGTTGCAGTCAGGTCGAGACCCCGATGAGGACGAAGAGCATGCAGATGAGCTCTCCCTGAGACGGTTCCTGACAGTTTGTGCAGAAATTGCAGAACTGTGCAGAAAAAAGTGAAGTGAAAAAACAAAAGGAGACACTAGGAAAGCACTGATGACAATCGCATTAATCACCATTCACTCCCTGGTCAAATGACATTGGCAGGGATGCAGGTAGTGTCCACATTACATCCATGTGTGTATGTAGTAATAATGCCATTTTATAGGTCTGCCAGCTAAGACTTTATAGCTGCACTGTTTTTCAGAGCACACAAATGCCCAATCCTAAATCCCCAAATGCCCAATCCTATATGCTCAAATACCTAATCCTAAATGACTAAATGTCAAATCCTAAATACAAAATGTCCTATCCTAAATACCAAATTCGTTTTCAATTTAGACTTTTAGTTTTAGACTTTCAGTTTTAAATCTGCCCCAATAATCCCCCCATAGAAGGCAAGAATAATTTAAATAAAGGAACAATCTATAAACTTAAAGAGGTGGTATTATGCTCATTTTCAGGTTCGAAATCTTAATTAGGGGTTGTACCAGAACAGGTTTACATGGTTTAATTTTCAAAAAACACCATATTTTTCCTCATACTGCACATTGCTGCAGCTCCTCTTTTCACCCTATGTGTTGTACGCTCCGCTCTTGAGCTACAGAGTGATGCACAAAATCTTTGTTGGGAGTCGCACATGCGCAGTTGCCAGGTAAGGACTACTAGCCAATCAGAAGCAGAGAAGGGCGGGTTGTAAGAAACAAGGTAGTGTGATCCAAATCAAAGCCGCATTAGACTGCGACCGTAACCTAGCAGTTACTCACAAGTCCACAACCTGCAACTACTCGGCCCTGCTCCGTTTTCCATTGCAGACATTACCCAGAGATAGTACATAGCTTGTCGTCATAGCGACGCCACAAACAACTGCCGCAACGTAATGTTCAATGCGATGCACACACCAGCTCTTAAAATATATCTATGATCTATGAAAACCTTCCAGCTGTGTTTTTGGCGGCTGGCTGGCCTCACACGCTCCTCCTGCGGGTTGGCACAGGCTTCCCCCGCAGCCACTTGCAGAGCTCCTCAACTCCGAAAATATTGAAGCATTTTTGTACCGCCATCACTTCTCATAAACGTCAGTATTCGAAATCTACACAGCTGATTTCTCACCTCAAAACTTCTCAGAAGTGGATTTAGTGATGAAATTCCATACGAAAACTTATGAAATATAAAACTTTCTGTTGCTGGCCTCTTTCTGGCAATGCAATGATGATGCAGTGAATAGTGTATATTCTCTCTGACCAATCAGCAGTCTGTCACGTTACATTTTAGTATCTCTCAGCTCGCTTGGAACCTCTATGGAGGTGAGGTGATATGAAAAAAAGTTCAAACAAAGGCGAGTCGAGCCAAAGGGCCTCGGCTCAGACTAGCTTGGTTTGAGGGCGTGCCTGACCCCGCTAGCCGCTTGGCAAGCTTTATGCCGCGTTTTCATTGTGATGTCACAAGTAAAGGAAGTGAAGGCCTGGACTACAAAGGAGCTTTTTTCAAGCGTTTCTGAGCAGAGCTTTCTGTGGGAGATGGGAACTGTCTTTGGGCTGGACTTTGGAATTTTTCACTTTGCAAACCTGTTACATGCACAAAAAAAAGAGATATAACTCAATAAAGGAGAGGGAAAAAGCCTAAAAGCATAATACCACCTCTTTAAAGGATAGACATTACAGCTTAAAGCTGCCATTCAAAGCCCAAGAGGTAACACTGCCAAATAATCATTGTATTCAGTGCTTTAAGTGGAAAGAAATAGGTGCCAGTATCCCCCCACGCACTATCCTCATCCTCAAGGTGAAACTAGTAAATATTATAACAGTCTTCCTGCCTGTCATTCATTCAATTATTGTGCAAGAAAAATGCTCTATATGGTAGTTAGTCTCTGATTTGTAAACCATTCATGCAGAAAAACAAGTTCAACATTTAAAAATTTGGGGACTATAATATGTCCCTTTGTGTTGTAAAGTGGTGAAGACTTAAGGGCTTTGATTAGGTGTGACGACTTTGAGCATTAAACACTTAATTCCCTGCATTCTGGAGATATTTTCTGCACCAGTTAATGGTGGAAATGTCTTTATTTATATGAAAGGAAACAAAATTAAGGTGGCAGGTGAGTTGTTTTTCAGAACATTTTTAACAAAAGCTTTCAAAAAGTGATAGAGACACTCTATTAGTGTAAATGACACCTATCTGTCAATATTTTTAAATGTCCCGCCCCATCCAGGCTGTGATTGGTCGGTTCATGAAAAGTGACATTGAAGAGCTACATTCAGCACACGGCTGCTTGAAAGGCACCCGATCTTCTCGTCTCCCTCCTCTCTCTCCGCCGACAGAGTATAGCAGGCAGGCAAGAACGGGAACAGGTGAGTGTCATGTAGCGCCCAGGAACCTGATATGGAGAGGGCAGAGGAGAGTACTGGCAGCTTGGGAGAAGTCCCGGTACGCAAGAAAATGTCCCGGTACGCCAAAGAGTAAAATGTGGAGGTGCCGGTACTGCGTACTGGTGCGTTCCGGCCCACGTCAAGCACTGATTGTATTGCTCAACAGCACCTTGTGGGACTAAGAAAGATGGAAAGAAATGGAAAGAAATGAGAAGTTCCAACAAGAACACACAAACTTTCTTGAGGATGTCATCACCAGTGACTATGCAGAAATAGTACCACAGGATGAATTGCGTTGTGGAGAAGATAACCTGCTCTATATTCCTCATCATGGAGTGTATCACCCACGCAAAGGCATGTTGTGAGTGGTCTTCGACCGCTGAGCTAAGTTTAAAGGAACTTCATTGAACAAACAGCTTCTGCATTGTCGAACCTCACAAGTTCCTTAATAGGAGTGCTTTTACAAAGAACCAGTTGATTTTATGTCTGATGCGAAGTTTGTTCTACCAAGTCAAAGTGGTTGAGGAAGAGAAAGACTTTCTAAGGTTTCTGTGGTGGCCTAAGCCACTGTCCAAGCAATTTGAAGAGTACAAAATGACTGCACATCTCTTCGGAGCAGTGTTGTCACCTAGTTGTGCATGTTATGCTTTAAAGAAGACTTCAGACAACAATTGGAGCAGTTATTCAGACAGTGATGATACATTTCTATGTGGACAACTGTCTGGAAAGCTTACCATTGGTGCAGAAAGCAATAGAGATTGTTTATGACATAGCTGACCTTTGCCAGGGAGGCTTTCATCTTACACAATGGATACAGTATGAAGTACACAGTGGAAGAGGATGATCCAGAGGTCAAACTGAAGATCTCTACAAACACAATTATTCAAGAGGATAATGCAACTGATCGACTCATCACATATTTCTCTGATTGGAAAAGGTTGAAGGTTGCAGTTGCATGGTTACTCAAGGTCAAGAAGGCTCTATTGGAGCTGAGTCAAAGAAGAAAACAACTTGTGATGGTTGAACCCGATGATCTTTGTAATGTTGACAAGAAAATGTTGGAAGCCAGAAAATCAAAAGGGACCAGTACGTAAGACGAAGGTGAAAACAGGCTCAGTATCTTTCAGATTAATTCTGGTGGACAAACATCTTGTTACTCTACAGGAAAGACAAACGCAATCTTATAGCACCACGAAATTCTTGGATGATTGGAAGAATTATTAAATTCTTTCCAGATAAATTAGGCATAGTCAGATCTGTGCAAATCAAAATCAATTCAAACGTAACTGAAAGACCAGTGACAAAATTCGGCCTATTGGTAGAACATTCAGCGTAAAAGTGAACAAAGAGGGGTTTATTTGTTTGTTATTTTTATTGGATGTTTTTGTTGTATTAATGTCTCCATACATGTATATGTCTCCATACAATGTCTTGTAGTGCCATGAACAATTAGGGGCTGGTTTTGTTGGAGCCATTCTGTGTATTGGGATGGGGTGGCACTGTGTTCTGCAACAAGTCTACTTAAGACAAGGGTTAACCATGTGTAACTATGGAGACTGACTTTAGTTTATTGTTGAAGAAATGTCTATTTTTTTGTTATGTTAATAAATGGATTGGCATATCCGACTTTAAGTTGAAAGTTTATTTTAAGTAATCAGGAAACACTCCCGCAGCACGTGTGTGAAACAACTAAAATGTGCGCCAACATTTTGTGTCCAGACGTCCTGGCTGCACTCTGAGGGGAAGTTCACCTGCATTGTATTTGACTAATGTGTTCCTAATGAGCTCTGCTTTTTTGTTATGAGTATAAATTTGACTAAAGAAACAATGTCTGCAGAATTACAGACATGTTTCGTTTTTGCTGCTCTGGTATATATTAACAATGGCTCAAATATATAGCAGTTATTTGGTTGGCTACACTGTTAAAGATTTGGGAGCCAGTGAGGAAGTCCACTGACAGAGACACCTAATACAGTAATTCCCAACCGGTGTTAGTTGCTCCCCAGGAGTGCCAGGGAGTAGGCCTATGTGCAAAAATGGAGTGAAGTAGCTCAGCTAATTAAAATATGATTATTTGCTTGCTTTCTTGATGAGAGTTAGAAGAGAGACAGACAGACGACTTGTACAGTGTAAATGATTTGATCATATTTATATCACATCATTACAGTGAGAAATAAGACACCTGTAAGGAAGAATATGAACAGTGTTGGACAGGTTACCCCCCACCCCATCCTAAGTGATGGACAGCTTGTTCAGCAGGTCATTTTAGAAATTAATCCACTTTACAATAATCAACATGAAGAGTCAACAACCAGTCAAACTGAAAACACTGCAGCCTCTCAAACCAGATGATGCTATACAGTAGCCTATGGGCTATGTAGTAGACCTAAAATAAAAGTCTCTCCCGACTTTTTGACTAATTGTATATTCATACCAGCAGCAATGAGTATGGGTTTTTATTTGTTTGTTTTTTACAATAATGTTTCTTAATGCCACTGGCTGAAATAAAAAAATAAAGCAAGTAAATCCCAACTTTTGAAATAACGTTTTTCTGCACATTTATAAGAGCAGAGTTCAGTGTTTTTACAAAATATAAAACCTTGCTTAACGCCACTTTTTCCTGACAAGTGCATGCATCACTGGCAGTAGCGGCTGGAGTTTCTTTCCATAATCTTCACATTGCTGTGCTGCTTTCGCAGATGCTGCAGTAAATTAAATGTAGAATTGTTCGCGGTTGAAAGCTTTTTGCTGGTCGCAACAGATGACAATGTACTTTGCATCTTAGACTGTGACACAATAATGACAAATCTTACAGCTGTGGAAACAACGCCTCTCTCCCTCATTCACATCAAGGATAGTGCATTCTGGTAACGCAGCGTTACTTGGATGAGTAAGTGTAATAATATTGCTGTTTTAGAAATAGTAATCCCTTATACTACTAGTAACTGGGAAAAGTAACAATATTGCAGTAACTCGTTACTGCCCAAAACTGTTTCCTAACTTTCTGTCTCCTAACAACTTCCTTCAGCATTACCAAATACCTGTCACAGTAAATATCCACTTTTATATATAAAAATATCTATAAATATATAAATAGGAATCATTTAGTTTCAAATCAGGAGGTACTTCATACAAAAAACTTTTGGAGCCACCGCTCTGATATCACAGTGTACACAAGTGCAACAAAATATGACACCACGCATGGCACGAACAACAACTTTTATCCTTCAAATCTGATCGAGTTTGACCTTAACACTCAGCTGCCATTTTTGTATTTGTTCTTGCTTGTCTCACTGCAGGTTTCCACCACTATTATCATCTGAGGCGTCTTTTCTCACTGAAACCAAACTGTCATCAATAAGATCACATTTTGTTCAGAAATGTTCCCTCAACAAACAACAGACAGACCACAGTTGTATCTATCAAACAAGACCCTAGGATACAGAAGGGTGTTGTGTGCAGATTCATGATACCTGTTACTTTGCACCTGTTGTGCTGCAGAAATATCCTCTGCTTGTTGCAGCGAACATACTCTTAATGATCAGTAGTTTGCTTAATTTAGTGTAATGATTTAAGCTTGTAGTTCTCCCATAAATAAGATCTTCTCTAGTCCATTCAGTCATTAGGTTACACAACAGTTGGTCAATGTTGCACCATTTTGGCCACATTTTGAGGCATCTGTCAATTTTCTTTGAGTGTATTGCCAGCTCATGCAATTTCATCATTAAGGTTAACAGGGAGTGTAAAATGGTCGCAAGTCGTCCTTGGATTATTTATGCACCCCCTCCTTTAGAGGCTCAACAGAATTCTGCAATGAATTCAAAATAGATGAAGCAGCTGCAGCTCAATATCCACTTAAACTGACTCCAATACCTTGACTATCAAAGGCAAAAGTAATTGCCCTAAATGTTAGTAAATATAAATCTTAAAAAATAAATTACTTTAATTTAATATCAACATTTATAATTGCTAGAGAGAACTTTTTGAGTATTTTAATTTTCATATCAGAACAATCACAAATACCAGCAGGCAGGGTTTTCACCCTATAATCCCTCTGCTTCCCTTGCTCCCACCCCCCTTTCTCTTTCGCTGAGGTTGGTGTGTCGTTGAAGTAGATCACAACCATCAGTTTTGATTTTGGTGGTGTGACCATGCTGTGGTCGTGCTAAGGAGAAAAAGGAAAAATCAGCGTCACACTGACGAAGTCCGCGAAGCGCGTTATTATCGCACTACAGTGCCGCATCTTTATTGGCAGTGTGCTCGACAACCTGCGGTCACTGCGGACAGGGTTGACAGCAGGAATACGACAAACATATTAAACACATCGAAGGATGTCTGGGATCACTGGGAATTTGGATTGCGAGGAGTGTTTGTCTTCTGGGCATGTGGCCAACAGCACGGAGTTACATCTGCACTCCACTACTGTGGATGAGGATGATGAACTTCTGAGATACATCTGGAGAGAGTACTTACACCCCAAACAGTATGAATGGGTTCTCATTGTGGCTTACATTATTGTGTTCTTCGTCTCGCTCATTGGAAACTCGCTGGGTAAGTGGTACCTTTTGATATAATTTAAGCCCATTCATGCGTAACGAGTCCCGCAAAAATCAGACAGAAGTAAGCTACACCTTGAACAACTTTTTTTGAGAACGTGATTGAGATTTTCGCCACAAGCAAAATAAAATAAAATCTCCCAGTGGCGACAATTTTAGTCCATTGTTTCTTTTGATGTTCAGTGCCGTTGGCGGCGCATCTGCAGATGGAGTAGGATCAAGGAGAATAAGAGTGTCTCTCATTGCAATCAAAGTGCTGCTCGAAATGATCAGAATTGGACTCGATGTGTTTGAAGATAGATGAAATGATATTGCTTATTAAACGCGGTGGTTGCTCTCAGTCCAGTTTACATTAATCTCAGTTTTCTACTGTTAAATGTGAGGAATCCACTGGTGATGCCCACCTAGCGCTAAACTGCGTTCACACAGAAAGCGAATTTCATATTCGCCTCGCTTTACTTGCGCGAGTTAGACCGCTGGACATTTTGAGTGTTCATATGGGCGATCAAACACAGCCCGCTGATACTACTGCTATATGAACCCAAAGTAAACCTTTTGCTGTGATTTAATTGCAATAAATGGATCAAACTAATGCCGAAATAACTATGATGCCGTTTTGTTAGACATATGAATTCATGCTTTGTCAGGTCTGTCAGCAAGTCAGGATGACAACTTTTAAAATGTTTGTGAGTGGAGTTCGGATTGGTCAGGGCTATGCTATGCTAACCTGTTCACAGTAAAGTACAACGATAGCTGGAATAAAGTTACAGACACACATTTTCTGAACTCACCACGTAGTTCAACTTCCTCTCTTTCTTATTTCCAAGTAATGTCCAGCTTTGTCCGGTTTTTATATAAATATGAAGTATTAGTCAAGCTGAACTCCAGTGCCATCCGACGCTAACAATAACAGTGGAACTGGATGTGCGCGGAAGCTAGCTGCCGAGAAGCGTGAGTGAAGATAAATCAAGTTGTAATCCCAAAAACTAAAGTAAAAAGCTAATTTAATAAAAAGCAGCTAACTCTGATCTCCTCCCTTGGGTAAACGGTGTAGTTGTCAGAGCAGAATCCAGATCGACTATGGGTGTTTATTTGTCTGAAAGCTGCAGCGCTGCTCCCCGTACACTTCCGCATTCTTTAGCAGCTCCCCATCGGCCTGAGGATAGTCATTACACCGCTCCTCTACAAACAATGCTCCGACGCCGCCGGACGTTTGGACTATCTCACCGCTGATAGGCTTTCGCATCATGCATCAAAGCAAATTTTGCCCAAGTTGAAAAATTTGAACTTGCGCGAACCAGCGAATGTCGCGACAAACGCCTCATTCGTGCCGCCCGGAGCAGATTTGCGTCTTTGCATTGACTTTGTATGTAATCAAGCTGCCCAAAACGCTGGATTCGCTTTCGGTGTGAGTGCAGCATTACAACAGGCTCATTTCCCATCAGCAGTTCAATCACAACCTCAACTCTTAATGGCTTTTTGTGCACATTTGTGTTGTTCATCTTTTTTGCAGGATTCCCACTTCTTTTATTATTGGAAGCAATTTTTCTTCACTGGAACCATTTTCATCATCAATAACATCACATTTTGATCATTACTGCTATCTCAGCACACTCTATGGAGGACCGATCCTGACACATTCAGAAATAAATAAATGCTCAATAAATAAATAAGCATCCGATTAAATACACAAAAAAATTAAGTAAATAAATAAATGTAGGTAGTAATTAAATTATACAAGGAGACATAAATGTATATATCTATTTTAATTACCTTATTTATTTATTGTCCGTTATAATCTTCAACTTCATTTATTAATTACTTCTTTTTTAAATGTATTTATTTATGTGTGTGTTTTAATATTTTTGTCTGTTTTATTCTTGCGTTGCATTTTCTACCCTATTTATTTTCACCCATGGTATTTATTTCTGCCTGTCCTTTTTACATTTCTGTATGCATTTCTGCCTCATTATGCAAATGAGGAGGGGCTGTGTCTCAAGGGGTGAACTTCTCTCCTATTGGTGGACCAGTCAGACAGGAGAGCTCTAGGCCTTCTCTGCCTGCACACATCAACGAGCTGCTCCTCACACAGTCAGATGGCTTCCTTCAGTGCGCTGATGTGTTTAGCAGCTCTGTTTGAAGACACTACCAGCCATGTCTTC
>NC_060164.1:12399114-12417563 GCF_021292245.1 Micropterus dolomieu | reverse complement strand
GCTCTCCTGTCTGACTGGTCCACCAATAGGAGAGAAGTTCACCCCTTGAGACACAGCCCCTCCTCATTTGCATAATGAGGCAGAAATGCATACAGAAATGTAAAAAGGACAGGCAGAAATAAATACCATGGGTGAAAATAAATAGGGTAGAAAATGCAACGCAAGAATAAAACAGACAAAAATATTAAAACACACACATAAATAAATACATTTAAAAAAGAAGTAATTAATAAATGAAGTTGAAGATTATAACGGACAATAAATAAATAAGGTAATTAAAATAGATATATACATTTATGTCTCCTTGTATAATTTAATTACTACCTACATTTATTTATTTACTTAATTTTTTTGTGTATTTAATCGGATGCTTATTTATTTATTGAGCATTTATTTATTTCTGTATTTATTTCTGAATGTGTCAGGATCGGTCCTCCATAGACACCCACGTGGAACAGATTTATATCTGCACACTTCAAGAACAGTATCATAGAGCTATCAGATAGTTCAGCTTTTTTTTAGATCTCTCTTAGAGATCTAAAGTTTGCAGCTAGATGTAGTGTTAGTTTGTTTGTTAGTGTAAAGTTAGTTTGAAGCTAGATGTAGTGTTGCTCAGCTTGTGAGACTGAGAAAGTGTCATACATGAAAAGTTAATTAAACAATGCATGTGTGAAAAAGGATGATCTTGTGCATAATTCAGTTCCATAAATCAGAGCCATGCAAACTTTGGATGAAACAAAGGTGCCCAAATAAAACATAAAGTTAAATATGTGATGATTTTACATATTTAAAGACTTTTTCCAACCATATTGCACCAAAGTGTGTAATACACCCGCTGATTCACCGTCAGTGTCATGCTCTGCCTCGCCTAAGCCTGCAAAGTACATGCGTGTATGAACATGCAGTACCAGCAGGGGGCAATAATAATTAGAGCAGAAAGGAGGAACGTGCTATAAAGAGGAAAAAGTCAGTGTAGGGAGGAGGGCTAGGTGGTCGGGTATGGAAAGCCAAAAGCAATTATTCACCTCTATTTTCATAGAATTTACATGAAAAGAAAGTTTTTTACGCTGTATATTTTGTCAAAACACTGGCTATTTTCTGCACTCTAATGAGGTACAGTTAAAAGGGTCATAAAAAGTTATACCTTTTACAGCATTTTTCCTTAGGGAAAAGAGCCCTTCTGTTTAGTATAGCCAGTTAAGATGAAAGTTTCTATAAATTATCAGTAAAGAGTAAAGGGAATAAAACAGAAGATTTGATCCTGGAATGCTTGAATGTGTAGTCTACCTCTCAGACCATTAGGATACCAGCAGTTTGTTGTGATAGGAGTAAATTGGCTCTGGGTGCATATCTTCAGTGATGACCAATACGGGTTATTTTAAAAGACAGTAAGATAAGATGGGTTTATTCTCGGGCAAATCAATATTAAATCATCTGAATCCTGCAATTGTCTTGGAATGAATAAAGACAATTGGCTAGCTAGGCCCTGTCTCTTGGAGTGACAACAGTGACATACCGTTTAAGGCATTTTACGCTGTAAAAAGAAGCGTTTCCAAAATACCAGCGCTTTGGTACCTTGGAGCTTTATTTTAAAAGTCTCACTGTAAGTTGTATATTTATTATTGCCACCTGAAAACATAGATTTCTTGCCCAGGCAAGGCAAAATATGACACAGTATCCTCTAGTAGCCCAGCGAGTCTATTACACGCTTAGATGTGTTGCAGGTTGCCTCTTCTCACTGAAAATGAAGTAGCAGCTATGGGAGTCGGAAAAAAAAACCCTAGATAGGCCTATAGGATTGTGATATTTATAAGGAACACTAGTTCAATCCTCAGTAGTGCCATCTTTTAGTAACACCACATAAGATGCAGACAACTCATCCTGTCATACAGAGCAATCCAGCAGGTCTCTCAATCATTACAACGTTTACAAAAGAATCGATTAACAGTTTCATATTAACTCTTTAAAGTCAGCATGTTCTGTATTTCACTGTGAGAAAGCCACAAATAGGCAGCAAACATACCAGTTTGTCTTCTCTCTTCACCAGGAAAAAACATGGCTAATAATGTCTTTTACTCAGCCAGCAGGACAGTGTATTCAGATGACAGTTGGTTGCGGCCTCAGTAATTACTCAATGAACTATGCAGAGGTTGTACAGCAGACTAACTGGTATTTTTTTCCATTGAAATTTGATTTGTAATCCAGGGTATCTGGGGGGAGTTATGTATTATCATGGAGTTCATTAGTTTCAGAGCCAGAGCTGAAAGGTTCTCATTATCATCTTTTAGATCATGAAGCACAGCGTAAAAAATTGTAAACAGCAACACGCAAGGCTTTTGAAATCATCTTAGCTTTTCTTTATTTGTGCTCTGACAGTGGTGTTTTCACCTCAAACGTAATTTGAAGAGGCAGAGGTGCTTCCAATTTATTTAAGGGATTTAAATTTTTGGCTACGTTCCTTGTTCTTTTTAAATTCAAAATGGATCAAATGACTATGTAATTAAAAGGAGTCACTCACAGTGAGAAACCCACAAAGAATTATCTCCCAGCTCTGCAGTTCCCCTCAGCTCTGTGTAGCATTTTAGCATCTTTCAGCTCATTGTTTTGGTTTTACAAACCACAACTTAGCTGTTTTGGTTCAGTCTGAGTCTCATCAGCCTTGTTTCCAGACACAGTTCTAATCAACCACAAATAGCACACAAATAAAGTTAGCGACTTTATTGGACTTAACATTCATCAAGTGGCTGGAAACATAACTCCAAATGAATACTAATGTTGCTTTGTGTCTGTTGGATGTGTAAATAAGAAACACTAAAAAGTTTCTGATATTAACATTGTAAGTTGATATTATTAAACCCAAATTAAGTAATTTATTTTTGGCTATTTGGGTGCAGAAACAAGCCGTGAACACAACATTGCCATATTAACAAGCCAGTTACCGATATGTCGAGGTTCTGGTTAGGGGGCACCAGAAGTGGCCTAGTTTCTTGGCAGGGTAGCAAAAGCTCCTACTCTTAGTGACCACCTCTTGTGAGCTCCTACCACAATGTTAGCATGATGTTGTAGTTAAAGGATCATTCATTCATTTATTTATTTATGTCTAAGGCTCTTCAGGCTGAAGACTTTAGGTTGATGAGCCTCTGTTGCACTTTATAGAGGGTGACATCACCTAGGCTAGTACCAAAGTTCAGCCAGCAGCACATCGGCATCAGATGAATCAGTTTAGTACTAAATTGGATTCATTTAATTACGATCACAATAACAGGCAGCTCAAAGAGGGGTTATGTCTTTGAAGTCTTATGTCTTTGAACAGTTGAAACTGTTACTGTGGTAGCCACCCGCACGCCACAGCACAGCTACAATAGTTTTAAGTTAAGTTAAGTTAATAAAAAGCCAATTATTTCCTAATGAGTTCATAACTTAGATTATAGACCTCAGTTCATTCTTCTTTTGTTTGTCAACATCTCAAATCTGGCTTGCTGAGCGAGGGTTTCATCTTGTGTTGTAATCAAACAGCATATTTAAATAAGGGGGCGTATGGCAGTAGCAAAATAAATAAAAAGGCACCAGCTACTGTATATGTGGTGCAGTATATGGCACTGTTGTGTTTTGTCAACCGTCCATCATGTTTAATGTACCCAAGGGCAGTGGTTGGCAATAGGCGCCCCGTGAGCCAGAACTGGCCTGCCAGCAATAATATCTGGCCTGCGGCCAAATAGCTTTGATAGCAGAAAAATAGAAAATATATAAATTGATAGCGGTTGGTGCTGAAATAGTTCTCAGTCATGACAACTAAAGTTACTCACATAATCACTTCCTCTAAAGTGATTGTGCCTTCAAAAAGCGCAAGAACGTTTTTTGCAGCAATAGGCTACTTTATATCAAGCTTATTGAGAGCTTTTACTATGAAAAGTTCTGAAGGACATTCGAGTCTCTGGCTTGCTTGACACACCTCTGAAAAAGCCGTCAGTAAATGTGTGATTGGGTTCCCCTGAATTTCCTCAGGGAAATGAAAATAAGCGTTCATAGGTTAATGAATGTGAACGCCGGGACCCGCGTACACTCCAGCACATGCTTTATTGTGAGCTAACCATTGACAACTCCCCAGTTTCTCCCTCCCTGCAGGTCAAGAGTTTGGGTGTGATCCCAGCACACTTGAATTTCAAACTCACATTAATAATGTCACTCGGTCTGCATACTTCCATTTATGTAACATTAATCGCCTCCGACCGTTTCTCTCACCAACTAGTACAGCCATTCTCGTTCACACTCTGGTCAAATCCCGCATTGATTATTGTAATTCTCTTCTCGTTGGTCTTCCTGTAAAATTCATACATAAACTTCAACTGTTCAGAATGCTTCTGCCCGTATCATCACCAGAACCCCTTCTATTAATCATATTACTCCTGTCCTTCAGCAGCTTCATTGGCTCCCAGTTAAATACTACATTGATTTCAAGACTCTGCTCCTGACCTTCACGGCCATTCACAACCTCATTCCTCTGTTCCTCATTGACCTCCTTCATATTAACACACCCACCCATTCTCTTAGGTCTTCTTCTTCTATTCACCTCACTGTTCCTCCTGCTCGTTTGTCCACCATGGGGTTCAGAGCCTTCAGCCGCTCGGCCCCTTGTCTTTGGAACTCTCTTCCACCAGACATTCGCAACGTTGACTCGCTTTCCATTTTTAAATCCCGCCTGAAAAAAGCATCTTTTTAAACTGGCATATCCCACGTGATCACTATTTATCAGGTCACAGCAATCTTTGTTTCCAGTTGTTATGTACCATGATTTCATGCACTGTAATTATAGTTGTTAATTTTATCGATTTATTGCTGTACTATTTTATTATGTTTTGTGAGGTGATCTTGAGTGTTCAGAAAGGTGCCTATAAATAAAATGTATTATTATTATTATTATTATTTAACAATTAGGTTGGCAATGCAATATACTGTTTACTGTTTACTCATGTGCAATATTGATTTTTTTGCAGTAATAATCTATAATAATCTATGCTGACAGGTAATGTGCAATAATAATCTATGCTGCTAGACACCACTTGAAGATTCAAGTTAGCTCTTATTTATATTGAATATTTAGCTCTTATTTTATATTTATTATTGAACTATTACTACTTGAACTTTAAAAAAAAAAAAATCACCTTTGGGTTGTCACTAAAGTAATCTTGTTGTGCTCGTGATCTCGAGATCACGAGAAAGTGATCCTGTTATAACAAGAAAACAACAGTCGTTATCTCGAGATCACAAGATAATTATCCCATTATCACAGGAAAACTGAATAAAAAATGGATGCATGGCCATTTAGGGCTTCCATAAAATTACAATAAATTGCTTGAATCTTGATTATATTTCCAATATATAAATACGATCATCTTTGGCAGTGTAATTATTGCACTGAACACTACAGGGTATACGTGAGTGTATTTGCAACAATGTGCCAGTGCTATTCAGACTGTTTAAAATGGCATGTCTGATCAGAATGTTTGACTTGAAATGCAAATCTCATACCCCCTACGTCACTTCACGTTCCTACCTTGGGAGTAGGAGTGAGACACTGTGAGTCAAAATGCATTGCTCATGAGCCTGAATATGATGGTCCTGGTCTGTAAGTCCTGCACACTGTTTGAATGCTTAACAATTTCCCCCCTCTCCCCACTCTTCCTCTGCCCCAAAAGTCTAAACTGTTGCTGTGTGTCTCTGTTGAAAATTAGGTGGCTATGTAGAAACAAAGCAACAAACTGAACAATTCTCCAGCGGGAATCTTTCTCATTCTTAATTCTTACTGAACGGTGAAAATGGGTGGTGGTGCTTGTCTTCACTTGCATTAGTGACGGGAAAAGTGAGTCTTTTTGATGAATCGGATCTTTAAAACTCATTCAGTAAAATTAACTAATCTTTTTTTGAGTCATTTTGTTCATTTGAACTAGGCTGATTATTGCGGTGCTGCAGCCCTGTAAAAAAAACAGCGCAGTTCTCAAACAGGGAAGGCTTTGCTTTAGTTGACAAAAATATAGTGCACAAATTCACTTTTTGATCATTCTCTATCATCTTTCTATAAAGCCCGACAGGGCCACAATCAAATTCAAACCATGTAAAAACCACGGAAATATGTTAATATTCAATAGCTAAATCCATCCATTTTCACAATCTGCTCATATTTCAAATGAAGAAATCATGAGTATCCAACCAGATGTCTATATAATTATAAATACTATGTGTGTGTTCGTTCATTCATTAGCCCAACTTCCCTATCTATGAATAAAATCTATATATTACATCATTTGCTGGGAATATTTTGAAGTAACAAGCTTGACACACTATATGAATAAACACACTCTTATTAAAATTCAACCAATTTAATAATAATCTGGATAAAGCCATCAAGTTCTTAAAAGAACTCCAGCACAGGGAAAAGAACAAAGATATAAGCACATTATATAAACACCCCAGTTTGGGTCTGGATGCAGCAGACAGAGAGCTGTTAGCTGTAAACACACCACAGGCAGGGGTGGCTTGTTCATTAGGGCGACTGGGCGACGCTCCGCCAACACAGGTCAAAAAGAAGTGCTCTCAAAGGCACTGAAAATGTACTAGAAATTAGTAGTACATTCATACTTCTAACATGCTTACTACAAGAATATTAAAGACATATTCTCCTGAGCTTTAACATACTTCTCAAAAGTATACTTTGAATAAATTGGTAATAAATATATACTTAATTAAACTTTTAATAAATATGCTTAGATAAAAGTAAGTTTTTTTTTTTACAACATTTTAGTCTATTTATTAAAAATATATTTATTTAACTCTTAGTAAATACTATTTAGGTGTACTTTGTGGAAGTACATTGTTAAACAATCACACTTTTAGTGGGTTAAAAATATATTTATGCCAAACCTGCTTCATTGTGTAGGCTACTGCAAAATATTGTAATTATTTATATAATTGCCACATGTTTCAGCCTGATTTCCAGAAGTATGATTTTTAAAACATATTTTTTAAACAGTAAAATATATAATTCAAAAGCATATTATTTCTTTTTTTAAATTTATTTCTTTAATTTTTTTTTTAATCAGGTAAATAGCTAGTTGAGATCATAGACCTCTTTCATAAGGGTAACCTGGCCCAGAAGGAAGCAGCACATGTTGTTAACTTAACAAACAACAACATATAGAAATAAGCATACTTTAAATCATAATGTAAATATACTTGTTTCTGTGTGTAAACAGTAAACACGTGTACACAGGGGCGAAGTGTGCCCTCCTGCCCAACCCACTAGTGCAGTGCATTCAACATGACCAATCAGAATCAAGGTTTTTAAAAACGAGAACCCAATCACACAGCGTGAAAGTCCGCTTCACGAAAGTTAACACGTGAACGGGGGTTACGTACTGTAACCCAGATTCTATGAGTATAGGCGCAGCCCTCTAAGGCTATCGCTATTGGGTTAGAGGCGGGATGAGTCAACGCCTCACTGGCCCATACGGTACCACCAAGCACAACCCACCTTCCCAGAGCCATAATGAACCACCCAGTCACCCGCCGACCGCGGCAGCGGTGTCACCATGCACGAGCACCGATGGTGCGGCATGGGAGGCCGAGGGCCGACCCATGCGTAAGACGGGAAACCGAGCCAAAGGCAGGGCCACGTAAGCAGCGGCTGCCCCCCTACACCGTCCGGTGGGAGAGGGCGCACCGCACACTCACAAGGAGGATCACTCAGCCAAAACACTCAGTACTGAGTGAGTCAGAGAGAGACAGGAGACATCCCGCAAGTAGAAACGTACAAAAGAGCATGGGGACGACCAGGAGGCCGCCGTGCAGATATCGTCCACTGTCATCCCACCGTGCAACGCCACTGAGGAGGAGACGCCTCTTGTGGAGTGCGCTCTGATGCCATCCGGGGGAGACTCCCCGGCAGACACGTAAGCCTGGGAAATGGCATCGCACAGCCAGTGAGACAGGTGCTGCGCCGACAGGGGAAGTCCCTTGGACCGCTCCCTGTAGTGCACAAACAGATGCTGCGAACGGCGCCAGGCGGCCGTGCGCGCCACGTAGCAGGACAGTGCACGCACCGGGCAGAGGAGGTGGGACGTGGCGTTCCAAGCAGGGCTTGGGTTAACGCGTGTAAAACCAGCGGCAAATCCGACTGTGGAGCCGCAGGCCACGTCACCGGCCGGCGCCTTTGCACCCCCCTAAGGAAGCGCTTCACCAGGGGGTGGGAGAACACAGTCCTGTCCCCAAAGCCCTCGTGACAGGACAAAATGGCGGCAGTGTAGGTTTTAATTGTACTGAATGCCAGCCCCCTGTCCATGAGCAGCTGAAGGAACGAAAGCACCGCTGGCAGCGGGCAGGAGACCGGGTCCGTCGCCTGGTCCAGACACCAACGTTGGAAAGCCAAACACTTAGAGGAGTAAGAGGACTGAGTGGAAGCAGCTCTCGACTCCTGGATGGTGCGAACCACCTCACGGGAGAGACCTAAGCCCTCCAGGCGGCGCCTCTCAGCGGCCAGACCAAGAGAGGCTGGCCGAGGAGCGGGTAGCTCCTGATTGCTCCCCCCGCCTGAGAGAGAGCGTCCCCCCACCCCCTGTGGCCAGCAGCCACTGGAGGCAGGGAAACCAAGACGCGCTGGTGTGCTCCGGGGCCACCACAATCACCGCCAGAGATGAAAATTGCAGGCGGTCCAGAAGGCGCGGGATCAGCCGCACCGGCGGGAAGGCATACAGCAGCCCGGGGGTGCCAAAGGGGGTGAGCGAAGGCGTCCACTCCCAGCGGGGGAACGTCCCGCGGGCTCAGTGAAAACCAAAGGGCACACTGAGCGTTCTCTTTGTTGGCAAACAGATCCGCCTCTGCTCTGCTGAAGCGGATCCAGATCTGAGCCACCAGATCGGGATGGAGACGTCATTCGTCCGGACGAGGGCCTCCCCTCGACATGATATCCGCCCTCTGTTCAACACGCCAGGGATGTACTCGGCTCTGATAGAGAGTAGGTGAGTGCGCGCCCATAGGAGCGGTCGTCTGGCCAGACCCAGTAACTGCGCCAAGCGCACCCCGCCCTGGCGGTTTATGTAGGCAGCCGCGGCCCTGTTGTCTGTGTGGACCAGCACGTCCTGGTCCCGCAACAGAGGGGAGAAGTGTCGGATCACCTTCCACACCGTGAGGGGCTCCAGCGCGTTTATGTGGATAGGCCTGCGTCTCTGCCACAGACCACCCACCACCCGAGAAAGGCAGGTCCCGCCCCACCGAGATGTGGGACGTGACCCTGCCCAGGGGGACCCCGACCGAAAGAGAGAGGGGGTCCCGCAAGTAGGCCAGACCTGGAGCCACCGACCGGGGAACAGAGACGCGGCACTGTCTCTTTCTCACCGGGTAGACATGCAGGCGGATGAACCACCGCTGCAGCCTCCTCATGTGGAGAAGGCCCAGGGGAACCACCACGTGAGCCGCCGACATGAGGCCCAAGTCACTCGTGGAACGACATGGTGGAGCAGCACCATCAGAGCGTCCACCCTCTCCTGAGAGAGCCGCGCCCTCAGGAGGGAGGAGTCCAGTACCACGCCAAGGTAGGTGAGTCTCTGGGAGGGAAGAGGAGCACTCTTCTCCCAGTTCACCATGAAGCCCAGGTAAGACAGGTGCTGGGCTGTCTGCACCACTGCTTCGTCCCGGGATGGCGCGAGCAGCAGCAGGTCGTCCAGGTAAAAAAGGACCCTGATGCCAGACCGCCGCAGTGGCTCCAATGCCGTCTCGACACACTTGAAAAAAGTACGTGGGGCCAGGGAGTAACCAAAGAGCAGGCGGTTTTATTGGTACTGGGCACCTTGAAATGAAAAACGCAGAAACTTCCTGTGTCCCGGGATCACGGACACATGAAAGTACGCGTCCTTCAGGTCGATGGAGGACAGCCAGTCTCCCTGGCGCACACACTCCATCACCTGTTTCACTGCGAAAAGGTCTCACCGTAATCGCCCTGTTGAACAGTGACAGGCCCAGGATGGGCCTCACGCTGCCCGTCTTCTTCCTGACCAGGAAGTAGCGGGTAAAACCCCTGAGTCTCCTGCCCGGGAGGAACCCTGGAGATGGCCTGTTTCTCCAAGAGCTCCTGAAGCTCCGCCTGGAGCCGGCCACAGTCGGTCCATGTAGTGTGGAGGAAATGTGTGAGAGGGCGGGGCCGGAAAAAGCTCTTTAGGGCTCTGTTTGTGTTTTATTTCAACAGTGCAAACAGAACAGGCACAGGAAACACACATTTCCTCCCCAAAATGTCATTGGCGCTTCCCAGGGCGGCGAGGCTGTGCAGGGGGGGGGGGACATGAGCAGGGCAGCCGCCGGTGGAGAGGCTCAAAGGTAGGAAGACATCGCTTCTGCAGGTAGTTTCTGTTCTTCTTTCTTCTAGCTCTTTAGACTTCAAGCTCAGTGCTGAAGAAAATAGGGAGCCGAAGGCTGGGTCTCACCGTTGTGTATATATACAAGGTGCGGATGTAGGAGAGGCCCACGCTGTGGGTGGGCGTAGACTAAAATTCTCAGTGCCGCGCAGGCACGCTGAAGGGGTAAACCCAATAGCAATAGCCTTAGAGGGCGAAGCTTATACGAAATAGAACCACAGTTGCTATGAGTCGTGATCTATTCATTTCTGCTCCCTGTGCTGCCTGCTTACCACAGACTGTAGCCGAGCTGTCACGTGACAAATGAACAACTGAAACCCAGAGAACCACAGTTATGAGTTGTGAGCTAATCAATTCTGTTTCCTGTGCTGCCTGAGCCCATGCAGCTGCCGTGTGACGAGTGAACGTAACAGTTCAAGACATCCATCACATGCGTGAAAATGAACGAATTACTCACTGAACAACACAACACTAGCTTGCATTAATGGGAATCCAACCATCCTCCAGGGATGCCACCCTTTCATGTCTGGTTTTGAAAGATGAGACATCTAGGTCAGTGGTTGGCAATAGGCAGCCCGCGGGTCAAAGCTGGCCTACCGGCAATAATATCTGGCCAGATTACTTTTATAGTGGCAAAAAAATATATAATTATAGCGGCTGGTGCTGAAACAGATCTCAGTCATGACAGCAAAAGTTACTCACATATTCACTTTCTCTTAAGTGATTGTGCCTACAAAATAAAAGCATGAGAAATGTTTTGCAACAGTACTTTATGTGGTGTTTAAATGAGCTTTTACTTTCAAAAGAGTCTCTGGTTTGCTTGACACACCTCTGAAAAAGCCATCAGAAAATGTGAGATCGCGGATTCCCCTGAATGAGAAAAGCAGGAATTTCCTCTGCCTGGATATACTGGGGACACGAAAATAAGCGTTCATAGGTTGATGTGGAACAATCGCCAGGATGTACACACTCCTGCACATGCTTAATTGTGATATGTAATACGATCTCTTCGCAATCAATTTGTTAAAAAGAAAGAAAAAAATACAGCTAGCAAGAATTGAACACTCAATCCTTCAAATGGGAGTCCTGTGCACTACTGAACTAATCGCATATACAGTAAATGTTAGAATATAAATGGTCAATTGATGATGTTCTGGCCCACCATCTGATGACTTGAAAGAATTCTGGCCCGATGGCAGACTTATTTGCCAACCCCTGGTCTAGGTTGTCTGTAGTTTTTGTGACAGTGCCTGTGGCTGCGTAGTTCCTGTACTCATGGTATGTACTCATGCCTTTCTCCAAGCAAAACAAAACATGTGCATCCAAGTTCAGTAGCTTACTGTAACTGTTGATGTACAAAAGTTCAGCCAGAATGTTTGTTTATATTGCAGCAGCTTGTTTTACCATGCCTTTGTATTGTGGGTAAAAAGATCAAATATCTTATTAATTGAAATATATGTGTTGATTGGCTAAGATGTTACTAGTTTTTAGTAACTTTACACCTTCATTGCAGATCTATCTATTGAATCATGGCATCGTAGCGACTTCTGAGAATCAGTTTTATTGTGTACATGTACAAGAAATTTGACTTCGGTTTAGAGTTGGTTTCCTTGTACTTATACACAGAACAATTCACTGGGAGATAGAACTACACATACAGGACAACAAAGATAGATTTAACTAATATGTGTATACAAATGGTGAAAAAATAGGTGAGTATCTTTAAAGATATATAAAAAGCAACAATGACCAACTATACAAGTAAAGAGTTTATGTAAATTGTTGGAATGAATATTGAATGGGAAATAGAGTACCTACGGGATCTCAAATTAACAGTGTTGATTAGATATGCTCAAAGAGATAATTTTACTTGACTGTTTCCCATCTTTGATGTTGTGCGTATTTGCAGCTACAGTTGAGACCTTTTATTCTGTTTATTCACTACAGGCCTACAATATCACATCTGCATTTTAACACCGCCCTACAGGTCTCGAAGGCTTGAAGAAAATAATAACATAAGAAATATATACACTTTAATCTGACAGCACGCAAGTGAATCTACACGCCCACTGACAGTCCATAATAAGGGGCTACAAAGGTAGGCGCTTAAGTACCCTGGGCACTCCTGGTTCACCTGCAGGTGTTATTATTGTACTCACCAAGTTTGTCAAAAACTCAGGTAAACTCCCACTGCAATGTTATAATATTTTTATCATCTTGAGGTTGAATTAATCTATGTCCGTTACATGGATAAGTAACGACAATACGTACTATATACTTACATTTAATGCATTTAGCTGACGTGATATTCATTATTCATTAGCTTACTTGTCTGCTTTTCAGTAACTAACATTTGTACTGTTTGTGGGTCTTTCACCAGAGGCTCGGCAATGTCAACACAGCTTAATGTATTTGATGATAACAAAATGGTTAGTGAGCTAGACTAAATATTATAAATGAGATTGTTGCCACACTTTATAACAGTTGCATATCGCTAGCTGCGGTGTTGTCGCTGTAGTCAGAGAGAGGCTCGGAAGCATGAACAAAGCTACATCCCGACCCGATACCTTCACGTTAAAAGCAGAATAGTGGCTGTTCCAAGCAACAGAGAAAACAGGTGTGTGCTTCATTTATAAGTGAGGCTACACCACATTAACAAAAAGGCAGTAAATATTTTATTTATTAATAAGTGATTTCATTGAAAATCTACATATAGCCCCTTTAAATAATGTTCCATGGTAATGTCCCTTAACCTACTCTATATAAATTCACATCACCAGGCAAAGCACTGATTTTCCATGCTGAACTCTAATTAACAGTGAGTCATAAAGTAGCAGGTTAAAATTCTTTCTGCCTTGCTATTTACTAATGATGTTTTTTAACAGGAGCAGAAAGTATATTCTGTTCTAAAAAGCTACTGTGATTTACTTGTTCAGTTTTACATTTGCGGTTTATTATTTGTTTATTATATATTGCATCAAGCATACATCACGCTCTTTATGGATGAGAAACCACTCTACTGTGACAGTCTCAGCACATGCCACACCAAATCATGAAAATATTACTTTCTGTATGTATATTCTGATTCATGAATATTTTGCCAACAGGAACAATGACATAGACAGAACTATAACTTATTTTTAATTCAAACTCTGTAATTTGCAGCATGCCTCCAAGACAGTGGTGATACCCCACACTAATGTGCTAAATATATTTCTTTATTTTCCTTTATTGAGTATTTGAGCAGACTTTGATTGTGCATCATTGTCAGTTTGTTTTGCAGTGTGGAAAAACCGCCACATGCGCACCGTGACCAACTATTTCATAGTGAATCTGTCCTTTGCTGATGTGTTGGTCACCATCATCTGCCTCCCTGCGAGTCTTGTGGTAGACATCACAGAGACGTGGTTCTTTGGAAACACACTTTGCAAAGTTGTGCCTTATTTGCAGGTAAGAGATCAACTTTGACATCTGTGTTTCGCACAGGATATTAAAAATCTTGACCTGATCTAAACCACTTTGCTCGTAAAAGGTTTATCACTATCACAAGGCCCTGGCTATTTTGATTAAATATATTTATTTCTCCAAATTCATGAGGGTAAAAAATGCTTTTTTCATATCCCATGAGATGAGCACTGTGTGGGACCTTTGATGTTATCCCATGAGGATTTAATGCCTCAAGCAAGTCTTTTGCTTTCTTCACTTCGTCCCTACTATGCCAAAACATCATGCCAAGAGAAAGTCATGCACTTTATATCACACTGTAGGCCACATTTATGTAGTGAACTCCAACACTACCCTGCGCATATAATGTAACCTATACATTAAGCAAAGCCTACTATACTCTATACACATATCCAAGTGAATTTTTGCTCGACCATATCTCAAATTTTGGTCCTCGGTAACTGTGATGTACACTTTCAGGATGGAAATAACTGTACCACACACACATCATACAAATTAGGGGTCTGTTTGAAGGCCTTCATGTTCACATTCACCCGGTTTGCTTTTGTGTGCTTTATCAATGAAATGTAACTGCTGCTGCTACATGTCTGCAAAGGCCACCTCCTGCTGTTTTTATGAACCCAGGATGCTCCCAAATTAGTTCCCGCTTGCAAATTACTTAAATTTGCTGACATTTTGCTAGGTTCTTCAATTTCCTGTGCTGTATTGAATAAAGGGAGATCATCCCCAAGAGTAGAAAAAAGGAAGTACCACAAGCAATAATATCGCCATTTGAAATACAGTATGTTGTAATGAAACAACTGATTCCTGAAAGAAATCATGAAGCAGTAAAGGAAACTGTCAGGAATAAATGTTGATTTATTGAAACTGCAGCACCACAGATAAAGCTGTCAGTTTGTAATTAATTAATTGCAACAAAAGGGATTGGTTCACAGCACAGAAACATTACACTGGAAGCCCTTAATGAAAGCTCAATGCTGCTGGCTTAGCTTGTATTGAAGGTCTTTAATACTTTTAATGTGTTAACAACAGGGTGCCACAAAAGCAACAACATTAATATTGTTTTGACCCAAAACTGACATCATGTTTTTTGTTTGAGAATTACATTTGAGGTGGTGTCCTCTGACTTCCATTGATTAACATTTAAATGTCATTAGATGTTCACATTAACCAATTTCTTTCAGTCTGTAATTACACATTCTCTGGTCAATGCACTTTTTGAAATCCTGAACACAATACAGGATTAAATGGTGCTAGAAGTACCAGCAGGTTAAGGTATTTTTACTACTGCTGGGCACTGTAGTTGTTTTGCAGGTATTACCCAAACAAGGAAATTGTACATTTGTTAGGGACTATTTTCAGGGGCAGATTAATGCACATTTGGTGCACTAGTGAATATTACACAGGATGATTAACTCAGAATAAAATACACTGCACATGTAGTCAACGGTGTGACTCATTGATGTTTATTGATATTTTTTGGACAACAATGGCACAGAAGTTATGTCAGGCTATTGTTAGTCGGATCAAATCGAATATGGACCACATATGAAAGTGGCCCAAATCTGAACTGGAAAAGATCAGATTCCATGTGACTTGGCCTGTTGACACTGTCATATATGAGCAAAAACTTCAGATTTGGGTCACTTTGGCCTGCAGACTGAACGTAGCCTAAGACATTTTTCCTACAGGCTGGTCCACTCTGTAGGCAGGTCTCCCTGTGGATTCTATATTTGCATCACATTCACATTCTCAGCCTCAAACATCACCATCCCAGATCTGTTTCAAGGCTTCCACTGCCCCCCACTCATTCTTCACACACCTTGAAAATAACAACACCTACACCAGAATGCTATTTGTGGATTCACAGCATTCAATACAATCTCCCTCCTGATAGGCAAACTTAGCACTCTGGGCTTGAGTTGCACATTCTGCAATTGGACATTGGACTTCCTCACTAACAGACCCCAGACAATTTGGATTGGCGGTCACATCTCCTCCACTCTAGTGCTCAACACCCGAGCGTGTGTTGAGCCCCCTCCTGTTCACAAAGTACACCCACGACTGCAGCCTATGACATGGAGTCAACTCTGCTGTGAGGTTTGCGGACAAGACCACCATCATTGACTGGATTACAAACAACACTGAGACTTCATATCAAGAGGAAATTAACAATCTTGCAGAGTGGTGCACAGAGAACAACCTACTGCTCAATGTCCAAAAACCAAGGAGCCGCAAGCTGTGAGACTTTTAAAATCATCCCCCTCAAACCATCAAAATGAATACCTTTTTGTTATGTTTTGGCTCTGTGTTGTTTGCATGTGTGTGGCATAAATGAAAGTACATTTTATTTTACAGCCTTTTATTGTAAAATGACCAAGCTCAACATATGTCTTTTTCTGTTCTCTCCCTTCTTCTTAAGACCTTTTAATGAAGAAAATTCCTCACCAAAGGTGATCTAGTATACCATTGGCATTCTTAAGGAAACTCAAAGTGTTGGAGCTCAGCGTTTATTTCCCACAGCAAATGAACCTCCCAGATCCCACTCGTTTCTCTCCCACATGAAATTGGTGGGGCCACTGTGAGCTGAATGGACTCCATGGGACAACAATCTGATAACCACACTGAAATGGGATGAGAGCAAATATAGGAAGTTTCTCATGCTTCAATATGCCACATCTAATGGTGGTGCAATTTCACAAATCCATAATTGAAATCTCACTTTTCTGTCATCCTGCCCTCTGTAGTGTATAGTCTGTGTGTCTCCTCCTGTCTGTGTCAGATTGTCTCACTCCCTGTGTTCTTTGTTAGTGTTACATGTCTCCCATACCAGTTTGTTGGATTACTTTGTTATCTTCCATGCCTGGACTATTGCATTTCTGTTAGATTGTGGATTTTTGCCTGTCTAATGTTCAGTGAAAGTTGCCTCACCAAATTAATAAATGCCATAAACTGTACCTGTTCGGCTTGAGTATCTTGCATTTGGGTCCAAATTGAGTTCACCTGTGTCTGTACTGGCAGACACAGACAACAGATTCAGCATGTTTTACTGCAAAACTGATCAGTGATGTTTTGCCATTCAGGTTTTATTAATGCTGAATATCTTATGTCTGTTGAAAATGCACGACAATGAATTAACATTCACCATGGAAAGCAAATTGATTTTATCTAAAGTATTCGATTCTTGAGTAATCTCTCTGGCTGGTGGCTAAAGACTTGCTTTATAGCCATGTAATGTTTAAGATTTAAAGCAAATCCCTAACCCCTGCCAATTTTGGAATAGTGTTCCTTATTAATGTTTACTATTGCTCATAATGTCAATATCAAATTCAAGTCAATCTCTCATGTGTCACGATGCAAACCAGGACAAAATAAGAAGCTATAGGATCTATTTTTGGTTTCTGACTTTGTTCTCAAAATACAATTCCCAGAACATTTTTTTCTCTGACTGGTGTTTCGTTTTTTTCTTTTTTTCCCTCCAGACCATCTCAGTTTCTGTATCAGTCCTCACACTGAGCTGTATTGCCCAAGACCGATGGTATGCTATCTGCCACCCGCTGATGTTCAAGAGCACAGCCAAGAGGGCTCGCAAGAGTATTGTTGTCATTTGGGTTGTGTCCTGCATCATCATGATCCCTCAAGCTATTGTGATGGAGTGCAGTAGCCTGCTGCCTGAACTAACAAACAAGACCAGCCTGTTCACTGTGTGTGATGAACATTGGGGAGGTTAGTGACGAATCTCAGTCACCCAGATCATAGTTATCCAAGGTGGTTTAAAGGGGCTATATGTAGTTTTTTTAATCACTTTTTACTGCCTATTTGTCAACAGGCTGTAACCTCACATAGAAATGGACCACAGCCTGTATTCTTGGTTGCGGTAGGGTTTTTTTATGCACGCTCCCTAGCCTCTTCCCTACTACACCGCAGCAAACAAAATGCAGTCCACTAACACTATAAACTGGGCCCAAGCACAGTTAAGCTGGACTCCGGCACGGTACGCTTGTAGTATGATCGCTAACCGTGCCCGAGCACCGAACTCGGACGTAAATACCACCGTGCCATGCGAGAGAAAGTGCTTTTTTCCCCCAAAGAGTGCAGGGTTTCCCACAGAATGACAGCCTAACTGTGGCGCGGGGTGGGGGGGTGTGCTAACCTCGACAACCCAGCTGTAATCTGACGTTAACATAGCTATCCTTATTAGCTAGGCTCTTTACATGCTTGCTAATAACTTTTTGTAAGGTGGAAATCCAACATCGACAGCATTCTATTTTGTATAGGCTTCACCCTCTAAGGCTATCGCTATTGGGTTTACCCCTACGCTCATGCACGGAACTGAGAAAAGCTTGTCTACGCCCACACACAACGTGGGCCTCTCCTATGTCCGCACTTTGTACACACACACAACAGTGAGACCTGGCCATCGGCTCCCATTTTTCTTCAGCACTGAGCTTTCTAAAGAGCAAGAAGTTTGTCTAAAGAGCAGAAGATTCCCGAAGTGACTTCTAGCAAGCTGTTGGGTCAGGTCGAGACGCCGCTTCGTCCGTACGGGTGTGCGCCGTCTGCCACATGGGCTACATCATTCCG